>NC_057802.1:371458938-371487936 GCF_018294505.1 Triticum aestivum
GTCGTCGACCCCCATCGCCGCCGCCGTCGGCAGCTCGAGCCCGAGGTCGATCCAGATCCATACGCTCCGGCTTTGACTTTCTCGTACCCCCCCAAATATTTTGCTAAGTCATGGATTTTTGCAGCAATATGCCTCTGTTCGTGATGCTATAACTCCTTGCGTGTAGATCTGATTCGCGCGTCTAATATGTCAAATTGTTCGTCTCGTGATGGTCTTCATTTTGTTCAATTGCACCATGTTCATTAGAGGTCTTCTTGATGCCCAAATCTCTGTTGGAAGAGGGCTAGTTGCTGTTATCTGCTGGTTCTTAACAGAACTTGGAGATTTGTCATTTTTGTATCATTTATTCTATGCATCTTATGGGCATGAGATCTACATGTGTTTTGAAGTATGCCATGCCATCGTTCTAGTGGTGTAGTCCATCTATTTTTTTGATCTTTGTGGTGACTAGCACAAGCATGCAAAGTAGGCCCCGTAATATTTCTGATTTTAGGGACAGCGATTTCTCCAAGTCCTTGTCTGCTGTTTTTTTGTTGCCTTATAAACTTGATGCTACAGAAGGATCCATGCATATTTTGGAGATGTTCAGTAAGGATGGTTTGTAGCTATAGTTGTGGTTGATCCATTCCTGCAATTGTTTGCAATTATGGAGTGCCATAGCATGACTCACTCTTGCTCTACTTTTGCTAGAAAATATTTCTGGCAGATTCTTAACATGATATGCAATTTTGCCAAGCTTATTGTAGTTGATCCATACATGCTATGTATTTGATCTTGCCATGGATAGCTTCACAAACATTCCATCTTGCTGTAGGTATGCTTGGTTTGTCATGCATTGCTCTGTAGTGAGTGCATCAAGCTCACAAAGAGGCCTACATATTATAATTTCTGCCATGCTCTGTTTTCTGCTAAGTCTGAAACCTGATAATGAACCTTGCTATGTTTACATGCTTGCCATCATATCTTCTGGTCCTTTTTGGCTTATGGTCAGTAAGGGACTTTTGTCATGTGCATTTAGTAGAATACTGCCATGGCTTGTTTTGCTATGGTAAGTTCCTGTAGCATGTTGATTTTGTGCTCTGAACATTGCTACCTGATGCTGTTTACTGCCATGTCCAGTTTTTCACCAAGTCTGTGATCCTGTTATCTTTTGCACTTTTGCCATGCTTGTTTGAGCTTGATATGTTGTGATCTAGCCGTAGCTCAGTGTTCATCTTTTGTCAAGCATCTCCTGTAGATTACTTCCATGTGCTTTGTTGCTATGTTGGGGTGCTGTTGCATTGTTGCTTGTTGCATTTTAAGTGCTATCTTGCTGTTTATCGCAGATTCGTGTCATTCTTGTTTTGCTTGCCATTTGCAAACCGTGCATCCGTTTCCGGTGATCTTTATATCGATTTCGACCGAAATCATCTCATCTTTCCTGTGGCATGCTTGGTTTGCCAAGTTACTGCCATGTTCATCATTTTTCCTTCCGGGGCACACATATGCATCGCATATCATATCTTGCATATCATACATGTTTTGCATCATGTTGCTTGCGCATTTCTTGTTGTTGATTGTGGTTCCGTTTGTTTGTGTTCTTGTCTTGGGTAGAGCCGGGAGATGAGTTTGTGAACGAGGAACCTGTCGAGTACGCTTACGAGGATCAAGCTTTCGACAACTCTGAGAACCTTGCAGGCAAGATGACCACCCGTGGAAATCACTTCTATCTTTGCTTTGCTAGTTGTTCGCTCTATTGCCATGCTCCTCTACCTATCGCAAGCTATATCATGTCTCCCATTTTGCCATGTCAGCCCCTAACCATCCTTTCCTAGCAAACCGTTGTTTGGCTAAGTTACCGCTTTTGCTCAGCCCTTCTTATAGCGTTGCTAGTTGCAGGTGAAGTTGAAGTTTGTTCCATGTCGGAACATGGATATGTTGGGATATCACAATATCTCTTATTTAATTAATGCATCTATATATTATGGTAAAGGGTGGAAGGCTCGGCCTTATGCCTGGTGTTTTGTTCCACTCTTGCCGCCCTAGTTACTGATATACGGTGATTATGTTCCTTGAGTTTGCGTTCCTTACGCGGTCGGGTGATTTATGGGACCCCCTTGACAGTTCGCCTTGAATAAAACTCCTCCAGCAAGGCCCAACCTTGGTTTTACCATTTGCCACCTAAGCCTTTTCCCCCGGGTTTTCGCGAGCCCGAGGGTCATCTTTATTTTAAACCCCCGGACAAGTGCTCCTTCGAGTGCTGGCCCAAACCGAGCGATGTCCGGCGCCCCCTGGGCAACCAGGGTCTATGCCAACCCGACGTCTGGCTCATCCGTTGTGCCCTGAGAACGAGATATGTGCAGCTCCTATCGGGATTTGTCGGCACATTCGGGGGCTTTGCTGGTCTTGTTTTACCATTGTCGAGATGTCTTGTAAACCGGGATTCCAAGACTGATCGGGTCTTTCCGGGAGAAGGTTTATCCTTCGTTGACCGTGAGAGCTTATGATGGGCTAAGTTGGGCCACCCCTGCAGGGTATTATCTTTCGAAAGCCGTGCCCACGGTTATGAGGCAGATGGGAATTTGTTAATATGCGGTTGTAGAGAACTTGTCACCTGACCCAAGTAAAATACATCAACTGCGTGTGTAGCCGTGATGGTCTCTTCTCGGCGGAGTCCGGGAAGTGAACACGGTCTGTGTTATGTATGACGTAAGTAGGAGCTCAGGATCACTTCTTGGTCATTGCTAGATGACGTCCGTTCCGTTGCTTCTCTTCTCGCTCTCATTTGCGCAAGTTAGCCACCATATATGCTTTTGCCGCTGCAGCTCCACCTTTTACACCATCCTTTCCTACAAGCTTAAATAGTCTTGATCTCGCGGGTGTGAGATTGCTGAGTCCCCGTGACTCACAGATTCTACCAAAACAGTTGCAGGTGCCGACGATGCCAGTGCAGATGATGGCGTCGATCTCAAGTGGGAGTTCGACGAGGAGCGTGGTCGTTACTATGTGTCTTTTCCTGATGATCAGTAGTGGAGCCCAGTTGGGACGACCGGGGATCTAGCATTTGGGGTTGTCTTATTTTCATCTGGATTTTGACCGTAGTCGGTCTATATGCTTGTATTTTGGATGATGTATGATATTTATTCATGTATTGTGTGAAGTGGCGATTGTAAGCCAACTCTTTATCCCATTCTTGTTCATTATATGGGATTGTGTGAAGATGACCCTTCTTCCGACAAAACCACTATGCGGTTATGCCTCTAAGTCGTGCCTCGACACGTGGGAGATATAGCCGCATCGTGGGCGTTACAAGGAGCTCATAGGATGTCTTCTTCAGAAGCTTGTGAAGATAAACACGGTTGATGACGTGGCATGCAGTATCAATGGCTTCAGGCCAGAACTTCCTTGGAGTCTTCTACTCATCAAGCATCGTCCGAGCCATCTCAATGAGTGTCCTGTTCTTGCGCTCCACGATGCCATTCTGCTGAGGTGTGTATGGAGCAGAGAACTCATGAGTGATGCCCAATGTATCAAGATAAGTGTCGAGGCTGGTGTTCTTGAACTCTGTGTCGTTGTCACTTCTGATGTGCTTGATCTTGATGCCATAGTTCGTCATGGCACGGTTGGCAAATCGTCTGAAGACATCCTGCACTTCTGATATGCACCCATGTATATCTTGAATAATCATCAACAATGATGATGCCATAGAGACAGGCAGTGGTAGTAAGAGTAGAGTAATGGCCAAATAAGTCCATGTGAAGCAGCTCGAAGGGTTCAGATGTAGCCATGATTGTCTTTGAGGGATGCTTGGCCCTTGTCATCTTTCCAGCTCCGCAGGCACCACACAGATGATCCTTCTTGAACTTGATGCCTTCGATGCCTACGACATGTCTCTTCTTCGCGAGTGTGTACAAGTTCATCATGCCAGCATGCCCTAGCCTCCGATGCTAGAGCCAGCACTCTGAAGCTTTTGCTAGAAGACACACGACCATCTGTGGTCCTACTGAGAAATCTACCATGTACAAGTCATCTTTTCGATACCCTTCAAAGACTAGAGATTTGTGAGATTCCATTAAGACAAGGCAACGATATTTTCCAAATATCACAATCATGTTCAAATCACAAAGCATTGAGACAGACATTAAGTTGAAACTAAGGGATTCAACAAGCATCACTTTATCCATGTGCTGATCCTTTGAGATTGCAACTCTACCTAGACCCAATACCTTGCTTTTACCAGTGTCAGCAAATATGATGTGACTCTTGTCAGATGGACGTAAGGTTGAGTCCATGAGATTTTGATCACCAGTCATGTGATTAGTGCATCCACTGTCCATAATCCATTCTGAAGCATGTGGTGTCATACCCTACAGTGCAGTTAGGGGGATAGGCTTCACCAAGGGTATTGTGAAGCATAATCATTTGACGAACAAGTAGATTATCAAAGCTCAGATCCTGGTTAGGACTGATAGGATGATAGGCAAGTGATTCAGGAACAAAATACATAGTAAGACCATTTGGGCATTTTATCTTGCGCCCCACAAGATGTTTTAGGTCCCCAGCAATAGCATCAGATGCCTTTGATTTCCGGCTGGAGACCTTTTCCTGCAAAAGAGAGTTAAGTTTTCTTAACCACCCACATTTTCAGGGGTGGCTTCGAAGCAATGAGTCTAAGTGCAGCATCTGAGAACTTTGGCTTTGGAGCCCTAGCAAATAGCCTTGCAGGGGTGAATAATACTCATAAGAATAAGCAGAATAGTTCTTGGTCTTATGAACATAGCGGTTTAAGAAACACGCCCATATTCACAAGTCTGAGTATGATTTCCTTGCAAAACATTGGCACTAGGGTGACTCTGGTGAGTCCTCTGTCTGTATGAAGCCTTTGGACCATATGAAGCCTTTGGTCTGGGGTTTGTCTTCTTCCCAGGTGGTGTCATGATGACATTCACCTGAAGGTTCTCAAGACAACTCTTGGGCACCCAGATCCACTTCAAAAGGTGGTCCATTCTTGCAGTTAGTACCAATATACCTGGCAAACACTTCACATTCTAATTCTTAAACAGTTTATAGTTTGCATCAAAGGATTCATCAATGATAATTGGGTTAGCACAAGTGAAGCCAGATAAGGTGGTTGGATCCACTGAAGGTCCCTTTGCTGCAACCCATGTGGTTTTGGGATACTGCTCAGGCTTCCAGTATGAACCATCAACATTCATTTTCCTCTTGAACCCAGCACCCTCTTTCCTAGGGTTTCGGTTCAAAATCTGCTTTTTGAGGACATCACATAGGATCTGATGTCCTTTGAGACTTTTGTACATCCCTGTCTCAAGCAATGTCTTCAACCTGGCATTCTCATCAGCAATAGTAGTGGTATCCTCAGCAGAGGGGTTAGTTACCACATCAGCAGTTGAAGATATTGCAACAGTAGCAGCAGTAGAACATTCAGCAACAGAGGTAGCGTTATCACGCTCAAGGCATTTTAGACATGGTGGTTCAAATCCTTCCTGAGCGGGACTGATCTGTTGAGCACGAAGTGTCTCGTTCTCTTTTTGAAGATCTTCATGAGCCGCTCTCAGTTTCTCAAGGTCTTGCTTCCTTTGAAGATAATCGTAGGAAAGATTTTCATGAGTTGTTGAGAGTGTTTCATGACGACTTTCAAGTTCCTCGTACTTAACATGAAGATTTCTGATGTCTACAATTAAGGACTGCGATTGGGTAATTTCCGCATCCAACAGGTCATCGCTTTTGTCTAACAATTTTTGAATATGTTCCATAGCTTTCTGTTGTTCAGTTGCAATTTTAGCAAGTGTTTTGTAGCTAGGTTTGGATTCACAATCAGAGTCATCTTCACTTGATGTTTGAAAGTAAGCATCGCGTGAGTTTACCTTGGCACCATGTGCCATGAAGAAGTAGGTGGGAGCAGAGTCGTCCTTGTCATTAGCATCATCGTTGGTGACGGAGCCATTGTCTTCAGTGTTGAAGATGGACTTGGCAACATAGGCTGTAGCTAGAGCTAGACTTGCAACACCAGAGTCGGACTTCTCCTCAGACTCCACCTTTGCCTCCTTAGAAGCAGACTCCTCCTCTGAATCCATCTCCTTGCCAACAAAAGCACGAGCCTTGCCAGATGAGCTCTTCTTGTGTGATGAAGACTTGGATGAATACTTGGAAGAAGAATTTGAGGATTTCTTCTTCTTCTTGTCATCAGAATCATATTCCTTGCTCTTCTTCTTCTTGTTCTCATTGTCCCACTATGGACACTCAGAGATGTAGTGACCAGGTTTCTTGCACTTGTGGCATGTTCTCTTCTTGTGGTCATGAGTAGAAGCTTCATCGTTTCTCAAGATGGATCTTGAAGACTTTCTGAAGCCTTTCTTCTTGGTGAATTTCTGGAACTTCTTCATAAGCATAGCAAGCTCCTTTCCAATGTCTTCAGGATCCCCAGAACTGCAGTCAGATTCTTGAGTCTCTCTGGGTTGAGACGCCTTCATTGACCTTGGAGAGCCAGTCCCAGACTAGCTTCGAAGTTTCCAGAGCACTCACATGAACATACTGTCCTTTGGTCAGATGACCACTGATGATGTTCTTGGCAGTAGAATCCAGTTGAATGAACTTCTTGACATCAGCAGGGGTGACACCTTCACCGGTCTTGGGAACGCCGTTCTTGACGACATACCTGAGGTCGACATCAATAGCTTCAAGATGCATGTGCATCTTATTCTTCCAGTAGGGGTAATCAGTGCCATCGAAGACAGGGCACGTAGCAGAGACTTTGATTATCCCTACAGTCGACATAGCTAAAACTCCAGGTGGTTAAACCGAATCACACAGAACAAGGGAGCACCTTGCTCTGATACCAATTGAAAGTGCTAGTTATTGACTAAAGGGGGGGGGGGTGAATAGGCGATTTTTATGGAAGTCTTCAAAACATGGGAGTTTCGAAGACATACAATAGAAATGAACCTATAGATATGCAGCGGAAGGAAGACTACACTAGACAAGCCATAGTCATGTAAGTAATGAAGTGAAAGCACGAAGACTATTAGCAGCTAGGCAGTATGGATCAGGATGGAAGATAGTATGAAGCCAAACAACAACAGTCTTCACACAGTGAAGTCAATCAGATCATGCAAGAAGGCAATGACTTCATGAAGACAAACTGTAAGTAAAGAGAGGGAAGTGATAGAACCAGTTGCTTGGAGAGGACAAGGATTTGTTGGACCAGTTCCAGTTGCTGTGACAACTGTACGTCTGGTTAGGGAGGCTGAGATTCAACTCAGAAGACCGCGCCTTCACCTTATTCCCCTTGAGCTAAGGACACTTAGTCCTTGCCCAATCACTCTGGTAAGTCTTCAAGGTAGACTTCCAAACCTTCACATACTTCGTTCACCGGCAATCCACAATGACTCTTGGATGCTCAGAATGCGATGCCTAACCGACTGGAGGATTCACAGTCCTCAAGTGTAATAAGTATTCAGATCACGCGGACAGAAAGACTTCAGTGATGCCTAACACTCTTTGGCTCTGGGTGTTTTGGGCTTTGTCCTCGCAAGGATCTCTCTCTCAAATGCTTCGGAGGTGGGTTGCTCTCAAACGACAAAAGCCGTGCACTAACTCTGAGCAGCCACCAATTTATGGTGTAGGGGGTGGGCTATATATAGCCAGGAGGCAACCCGACCTAATTTGTCCAAAATGACCCTGGGTCACTAAGGAACTGACACGTGTCCAACGGTCAGATTTCAAACACACACGGCGGCTTGACTTGGGCTACAAGTAAAGCTGACTCATCCAACTCTGGATAAGATTTGCTCTCATTGTCTTCACTCGAAGACATAGGATTTGGTTGAGCATCACTTCAGTCACTCTGACTTTGTTCACTTGGACCCCACTTAACAGTGCGGTGGTTCCTATAACTCACAAAGAAGAAAAGGAATCTACGAAACAACTATGTCTTCGCACTCCATAGTCTTCACGTGAATGTCTTCTTGAGTCATAATCTTTGTTGTGAATATCTTCACATACCACCATTGTCTTGAATGTCTTCACACATTTTTAGGGGTCATCTCCGGTAGGTAAACCAAATCAATGAGGGACTACTACCTGTGTTATCCTGCAATTCTCACAAACACATTAGTCCCTCAACCAAGTTTGTCGTCAATACTCCAAAACCAACTAGGGGTGGCACTAGATGCACTTACACTATGTACTCCACTTCACATGTAGATCCCGCCACGACGCTCTGCTTAGAACTGCACCAACTGACAAATCCACCATTCAATATAAATATGTATCCGGTTTGCGACTTAGAGTCATCCGAATCTGTGTCGAAGCTAGCATCAACGTAACCCTTTACGACGAGCTCTCGTCGCCTCCATAAATGAGAAACATATCTGTAGTCCTTTTTAGGTACTTTAGGATATTCTTGACCGCTATCCAGTGATCCACTCCTGGATTACTTTGGTACCTCACTGCCAAACTTATGTCAACGCACACATCAGGTCTGGTACACAATATGGCATACATTATAGAACCTAGGGCTGAGGCATAGGGAATGACTTCCATTCTCTCTCTATCTTCTGCCATGGTCGTACTTTGAGTCTTACTCAATTTCACACCTTGCAACATAGGTAAGAACCCTTTCTCTGACTGGTCCATTTTGATCTTCTTCAGAACTTTGTCAAGGTATGTTCTTTGTGAAAGTCCTATTAAGCGTCTCGATCTATCCCTATAGATCTTGATGCCCAATATGTAAGCAGCTTCACCAAGGTCTTTCATCGAAAATATTCAAATATCCTTTTATCCATAAATTCTATATCATTTCCAATCAACAATATGTCATCCACATATAACATCAGAAATGCTACACAGCTCCCACTCACTTTCTTGTGAATACAGGCTTCACCGTAAGTCTGTATAAAACAAAATGCTTCGATCACCTCATCAAAGCGTATATTCCAACTCCGAGATGCTTGCACCAGTCCATAGATGGATCGCTGGAGCTTGCATACTTTGTTAGCATCCTTAGGATCGACAAAACCTTCTGGTTGCATCATATACAACTCTTCTTTAAGAAACCCGTTAAGTAATACAATTTTGACGTCCATTTGCCAGATTTCATAATCATTAAATGTGGCAATTGCTAACATGATTCTGACAGACTTAAGCATCGCTGCAGGTGAGAAAGTCTCATCATAGTCAACCCCTTGAACTTGTCAAAAACCTTTTGCATCAAGTTGAGCTTTGTAGACAGTGATATTACCATCAACGTCTGTCTTCCTCATGAAGATCCATTTATTTTCAATGGCTTGTCGATCATCGGGAAAGTCCACCAAAGTCCATGCTTTGTTCTCATACATGGATCATATCTCATATTTCATGGCTTCAGGCCATTTGTTGGAATCTGAGCTCATCATAGCTTCTTCATAGTTCGTAGGTTCATCGTTGTCTAACAACATGACTTCTAGGACAGGATTACAGTACCACTATGGTGCCGTACGTGTTCTGGTCGACCTACGAGGTTTAGTAGTAACTTGATCTTAAGTTTCATGATCATCATTTGCTTCCTCTCTGGTTGGTGTAGGCATCACGGGAATGGTTTTCTCGGATGTGCTACTTTCCAATTCGAGAGAAGGTACAACTACCTCATCAATTTCTACTTTCCTCCCACTCGCTTCTTTCGAGAGAAACTCCTTCTCTAGAAATGACACATTCTTAGCAACAAATATCTTGCCTTCAGATCTGTGGTAGAAGGTATACCCAATAGTTTTTTAGGGTATCCTATGAAGATGCACTTCTCCGCTTTGGGTTCGAGCTTATCAGGTTGAAGCCTTTTGACATAAGCGTTGCATCTCCAAACTTTAAGAAACGACAGCTTAGGTTTCTTGCCAAACCATAGTTCATACGACGTCGTCTCAACGAACTTAGAAGGTGCCCTATTTAATATGAATGCGTCTGTCTCTAATGCATAACCCCAAAATGATAAAGGCAAATCGGTAAGAGACATCATAGAATGCACCATATCTAATAAAGTATGGTTACACCGTTGGGACACACCATTACGCTGTGGTGTTTCAGGTGGCGTGAGTTGTGAAACAATTCCACAGTGTCTTAAATGAAGGCCAAACTCCTAACTCAAATATTCACCTCCGCGATCAGATCGTAGAAACTTTATTTTCTTACTACGATGATTCTCCACTTCACTCTGAAATTCTTTGAACTTTTCAAATGTTTCACACTTGTGTTTCATCAAGTAGATATATCCATACCTACTCAAATCATTTGTGAAGGTCAGAAAATAACGATACCTGCCGCGTGCTTCACTCATCGGACCGCATACATCGGTGTGTATTATTTCCAATATGTCATTAGCTCGCTCCATTGTTCCAGAGAACGGAGTTTTAGTCATCTTACCCGTGAGGCATGGTTCGCAAGTATCAAATGATTCATAGTCAAGTGATTCCAAAATTCCATCCGCATGGAGTTTCTCCATGCGCTTTACACCAATATGACCTAAGCGGTAGTGCCACAAGTATGTTGCACTATCATTTCAATTTGCATCTTTTTGCATCAATATTATGAATATGTGTATCACTACGATCAAGATTCAACAAGAATAGACCATTCACTAAGGGTTCATGACCATAAAAGATGTTACTCATATAAATAGAACAACCATTATTCTCTGACTTAAATGAATAACCGTCTCGCAATAAACAAGATCCAGGTATAATGTTCATGCTCAACATTGGAACCAAATAACAATTATTGAGGTCTAAAACTAATCCCGAAGGTAGATGTATAGGTAGCGTGCAGACGGTGATCACATCAACCTTGGAACCATTTCCGACGCGCATCATCACCTCATCCTTAGCGAATCTTCGTTTATTCCACAGCTCTTGTTTCGAGTTACAAATATGAGCAGCCGAATCAGTATCAAATACCCAGGCGCTACTACGAGCATTAGTAAGGAACACATCAATAACATGTATATCAAATACACCTTTTGTTGAGGATATAGACCTTCGAGTCACCCGCCAGGAGGGGCCGGGTTACTCGCACGGTCGTTGCCAGAAGCCCGGAGCTAAGTTTCAAGATGATGGGCCAGAGATGGGCTGAGACCCGGATATGGCTTAAGGCCCGTAGTTACAATCATTACTATAATAGAACTTGTAGTGTAAGGCAAGTATTGTTTAGAGTCCGAGCCGGACACTCTTATGAGCCGGCCGGGACTCTAAGGGCTGCTGGGTGTGTTCCTCCCTATACAAAGGGACGACCCGGCAGCGGTTTAAGGGCGACAACAATATCATCGAGAGCCGGGGATAGTTGCTTAGCTCCTGGCGATCGTAACCCTAATCAATATCACCTCAAACTGGACGTAGGCTTTTACCTTCACCGTAAGGGGCCGAACCAGTATAAACCCTTGTGTTCCTTGTCCCGCATAACCCCTTCAAGATTCCTAGTTGCGATGGCTCCACGACTAAGTCCTAGCTCAAGGACATCTGCCGTGACAATTCCACGACAGTTGGCGCCCACCGTGGGGCCAGCGCACGGTGGATTTGAGTTGTTGAAGGGCAGCTTCGAAGGGCTCAAGGTATACGCCGTGGGCCGGATGACCAAGAGTCGTCGCGGCAAGCTCTACATCGACGATGCGGACTGGGGCCCCGACGCCGGCTCAATTGAGTACGGGTACCGGGTCCCCTTCGGCGGAATTCATGTCTTCATTGGCAAGATTGGTGAGCCGGGCCCCGAGCCGGATCTCTGCGCCGATCTCGTCGAAACGGCTCAGCGCGCATGACCCGCCCGGGCCCGGCCTGCCTTAAGGCGCGCTTTTGTGGGATGCATCCATGGAGGGCCCTCTGATCCATCCGGGTCTGGTGATGAGGGGGCCGCCGGCTCTGACGGCGAGTCGGCCACTGATGAGTCAAACTCGTTGTACCAACTTCAAGATGGCAGGCTCATGGGTTGTTCCGATGGCGACAGTATTCCGGACCTTTTTGAGCCGCCAAGTTAGGTTGGAGTTTTTATGGCTGGTGCGCAGCCTGTTCAGAACCCCGCTGCTGGATCGGAAAACCCGGTGCCTTCGTCGGCTCAGGTGCTGATGGATCTCACGGACAAGATGACGGCCCTGTTAACCGCCACGGTTGACCCGGCGGATCAAGCCCAGCATGATGCGGAGGTGGCACAGTTGAAATTGGATCTGATAAAAGCTAAAGAGGATCTTGCAGCAGAAGGAATCAGGCTGGCTGCGGAGCGGGCGGCTCTCGATGCCCAGACTCAGCTGATTCAGGCGCAGTCCCTCCAACTCACGATGGATCAGAACGCAGCCAATGAGGTCATGAGAAGGAGGCATCAAAAGGCCCAGTCCCGACTCCCGCCGGTTTACGATCCACACAACCTCTTCAACACGCCAGGTGCAGGGTCTAGTAACCCGCCAGGGGTCATAGCACCCGGGTCTGGACCCCTTATTCAGCCGCGAGTGATGGGGCCTCCCCAGGTGCCCCTGCCCTGCCTCAGTATGTGCCAATACCCCCGGGTCATTATAATAACCCGCTGGAGAACATGGTCGCTGCGGCAGCATGACTGGCGGCCCTACCAGTTGACGGCGACTCTCCGACGGCTATCGAGACCCACCGGGTCAGGGAACTCCTTCAAACAGCACTGGCGCAGCAAGAGGCGTACTCCTACAGCCGGGACAGGATCCACTTGACTCCTCGTCCAGGCCAGAGCCCGAGTTACAGCCGGCACATGGTCTCGGCAACCGGCTCAAGCAACGTCCGACGCCATGACCCGCCCCCTGGCCATGGCCCGGCTCCTAATGGAGCCTTTTATGCAGCAGACCAAGCACGGCAAGAGGCAGAGCAAGTGCCTCAATTGACGGCTTACCAGACCCCCCCGGCTTACCCGACGACTTCCGTTGATGTGGGTATCCCTACCAGGACCGGGGGTGTTCCTTGTTTAGTGCCAGCTATCCGTAATGAACGTCTGCCTAAGGACTTCAAGGGCCCTAGGAAGGCGCCTAACTATACAGCTGACTTACAACCCGCAGCCTGCATTGAGAGTTATGAGATGGCTATGGAGCTACTGGAGGTCAGTGAGGCGGCCATGGCCAAGTATTTCACCATGATGTTAGATGGAACAGCCCGTACGTGGTTGAAAGGGCTACCACCGAATTCCATTGGGTCTTGGGCTGAGCTGAAAGCCCGGTTCATCCAAAACTTCAAAGATACCTGTAGGCAGTCTATGTCAATTGTGGATCTGACCAACTGTAAGCAGCAGGAGGGTGAATCCACGACCCATTGGGTTCGCCGGGTCAAGGAGATCATACATTCATCGGATAAGATGGATGCCGGCTCTGCAGTCTTAATGTTGGAACAAAACTGTCGCTTTGTGCCCCTAAAGATGAAACTCGGGCGGCTTAAACGTGACTGCACTGATATGGGTACACTAATGGCGGCTCTTGTCAAGTACGCCGATTCCGATGGTACCAAGGATCCCCCTTCAGATGATGAAAGGACAGGGAAGGGAAAGAAGAACGGCAATGGCAAGGGTCCTCAGTTTAACCTGGGGGACCAAGGAGGAGGCAAGCGCAAGGCCGATGGCAGCCTAGAGTTCGTAGCCAACGCGAGCTCCCAAGGTAACAACCAGCGACGCAAGGGGAGGCCCCCTCCCCGAGGCGCCGGGTCAGGACCTTCTCTGGAGCAGCTGTTGAATGAACCTTGTCCGAGACACGGCTCTAGAGAGAAGCCAGCGACTCATCTATGGAAGGATTGTGCAATCATGAAGGCCTTTAAAAACTACAATGGCCCGGGTGGCGGCTCAGGCGCCGGCGGCTTTCATGGCCCCCGGGGCGGCTCAAATTCTGGCCCTCAGGGCGGTCAAGGGGGCTTTAATCAACAGTCTGGCCAGGGTCATCAACAGCAGCAGGGGGGTTATCAGACCAATCCAAAGCAGCTTAGCGGTGGACAGTATCATGTGTTTACCACTAGTTTGTGCAAACGAGATCAGAAGCTTCACAAGAGGGCTGTGAATGCTGTTGAGCCGGCAGTTCCACGCTACTTGCGGTGGTCTGAGCAGCCTATAGTGTGGAGTAGGGAGGATCACCCTCCCCGGGTGGATAACCCGGGCCACTTGGCCTTAGTGGTGGCTCCTCAGGTGGGAGGCTATAAGTTCACAAAGGTACTCATGGATGGAGGCAGCAGCATCAATATCCTCTATTATGAGACTTTTCGCCGTATGGGGTTGGTTGATAAGAACCTCAGCCAGTCAAACACTATCTTCCATGGTGTGGTACCTGGTAAGTCGGCTTATCCAGTCAGCAAGATCGAATTGGAAGTGGCTTTTGGTGATGAGAACAACTACAGGGTGGAGAAGTTGACCTTTGAGGTGGTCAAGATAAGAAGTCCGTACCATGCTATATTTGGACGGCCGGCTTACGCCAAGTTCATGGCACGGCCGTGTTGTGTGTACTTACAGCTCAAAATGCCAGGTCACAACGGGACTATTACGGTTCACGGCAGCCGGAAAGTGGCTCTAGAGTGCGAGGAAGGCGACGCGGCTTATGCAGAGTCTGTTTGTGCTACAGAGGAGTTGTAGTTTTACAAAGACAATGTTGACCCAACAGATAAGACCTCTCTGAAAAGGCCAACCACGGAGAATGAACCGGCAATGAAATTTAAATCAGCTGACGAGACTAAACTTGTTGATTTTGTTCCAGGTGACTCGTCTCAGCAGTTTAGCATCAGTGCAAATCTGGACCCGAAATAGGAAAGCGTGCTCATCGAGTTCATCCGTGAGAATAGGGACATCTTCGCGTGGAAACCTTCTGACATGCCAGGTGTACCTAGAGAACTCGCTGAGCACACTCTCAATGTTGATCCAAAATTTAAGCCGGTCAGACAGTTCCTTCGGCGGTTTAATGAAGAGAGGCAAAAAGCTATTGGTGAAGAAGTGGCCCGGCTCTTGGCGGCCGGGTTTATCGTTGAAGTCTTTCACCCAGAGTGGTTGGCTAACCCGGTGCTCGTGCTCAAGAAGAACGGCACCTGGCGGATGTGTGTGGACTACACGGACTTGAACAAGGCGTGTCCGGCTGATCCTTTTGCCCTCCCCCGTATTGATCAAATCATTGATGCTACGGCAGGTTGCGCACGCTTAAGTTTCTTGGATGCTTATTCCGGGTATCATCAGATTAAGATGGCAGTTAAGGACCAGGAGAAGACGGCGTTTATCACTCCTTTTGGAGCCTTCTGCTATGTGTCTATGCCCTTTGGACTCAAGTGTGCACAGGCGACTTACCAGCGTTGTGTACAGAAGTGTCTTCATAAACAGATCGGGCGCAATGTTCACGCTTACGTGGATGATATTGTGGTTAAATCCATCAAAGAGGAAACCCTGATAGATGATTTAAGGGAAACCTTTGATAATCTCCGGGCCTATAAAATGATGCTTAACCCGGCCAAGTGTGTTTTTGGTGTTCCCGCAGGCAAACTATTGGGCTTTTTGGTTTCTGACAGAGGTATTGAGGCTAACCCGGAGAAGATCAAGGCTATCACCTCCCTAGCTAAGCCGGCGTGTATAAATGACGTCCAGCGCTTGGCGGGTCGCATTGCTGCTTTAAGCCGGTTTATAAGCCGTTTGGGTGAGAAGGCCATACCCTTATATCAGTTGATGAAGAAGACTGATAACTTTGTCTGGAATGATGCAGCTAATACCGCTTTTGAGGATTTGAAAAAGCAGCTGGCAGAGCCCCCAGTCCTTGCTGCTCCGGTTGATAAAGAGCCCTTGCTACTGTATGTGGCGGCAAATGCACGAGCCGCCAGCGTGGCTATTGTGGTGGAGCGCAAGGAGGTGGGTAAGGAGCATCCGGTTCAGCGGCCAGTTTATTATGTCAGCGAAGTGCTCATTGAGTCCAAGCAGCGGTACCCGCATTGGAAGAAGCTTGTGTATGGTGTGTTCATGGCGAGCCGGAAGCTTAAGCATTATTTTCAGGGTCATCCCATCATGGTGGTCAGTTCTGCCCCTCTTGGTGATATTATTCAAAACAGAGAGGCCACAGGGAGAATTGCTAAGTGGGCTATAGAACTTGGACCCCATGGCCTCAAATATGTGCCACGCACTGCTATTAAATCTCAGGCTTTGGTGGATTTCATCAATGATTGGACAGAGTCACAAGTGCCCGAGCAAAAGCCGGATAACACTTATTGGACTATTCACTTTGATGGGTCCAGGCAGCTGGAGGGCTCAGGGGCTGGCGTTGTATTGGCTTCCCCTAAAGGTGACAAGTTCCATTATGTCCTACAGTTGATGTTTCCTTGCACTAACAATGCGGCTGAATACGAGGCTTTGCTCCACGGTCTTCGGGTGGCTAAGGAGATGAGCTTAAGCCGGGTAAGGTGCTTTGGTGACTCATACTTGGTGGCTCAACAAGTATCAGGCACGTGGGATTCTAAGGATCCTCTCATGGCGGCTTATCGCCGCGAGGTTGATGCCATTGCTGGGCACTTTCAGGGATACCAAGTGGAGCATATTGATCGCGGGAAGAACGAGGCGGCTGATGCTTTAAGCCGGCTAGGCTCTCAGCGAAAGCCGGTGCCGCCTAACGCTTTCCTGGATGTCCTGTATAGCCCTTCGGTTAAGTTGCCTACAGAGGAGGACTTGGCTATCCTTGACCCGGAGGCACGACTGGTGGCGGCTCTTCATGTCATACCAGACTGGACAATGCCATATCTGGCTTATATAACCCGGGGAGAGTTGCCTGAGGATGAAACTTTGGCCAGGCAAATAACCCGGCGGGCTAAGTCAATGATCGTCATCGATGGCGAGTTACATCATCGCAGTGTTTCAGGGGCATTTCAACGTTGTATCTCCCCTGAGGAAGGCCAAGAGATCTTGCGTGAGATCCATGAAGGGGATTGTGGCCATCATGCCGGCTCAAAATCCCTTGTGGCCAAGGCTTTCCGTCATGGTTTTTATTGGCTGACGGCTCATGCTGATGCTGGGGACTTGGTCAGTAAATGTGATGGTTGCCAAAGGTTCTCACGACGGGCTCATGTGCCGGCTCAGGAGTTGAGGATGATCCCAATCACTTGGCCCTTTGCGGTCTGGGGGCTTGATATGGTTGGGCCTTTTAAACGGTCCAAGGATAAGAAGACCCACCTCTTGGTGGCAGTTGACAAATTCACAAAGTGGGTGGAAGCTGAGCCAGTTAGCAAGTGTGATGCAGCCATGGCGGTTCAATTTATGAAAAAGGTGATTTTCCGTTTTGGCTTTCCGCACAGCATTATAACTGACAATGGCACCAATCTTTCCAAAGGCGCCATGGAGGAGTTTTGTCAACGAGAGCATATCCGACTTGATGTTTCTTCAGTGGCTCATCCTCAATCCAATGGTCAAGCTGAGAGAGCTAATCAGGAGATTCTGAAGGGCATCAAGCCCCGGCTTCTGGTCCCTTTGCAACGGACGCCGGGTTGTTGGGTGGAGGAGTTGCCCTCCGTCTTATGGAGCATCAATACTACTCCTAACAGATCTACAGGCTTCACGCCTTTCTTCATGGTTTATGGAGCGGAAGCAGTCCTCCCCAGTGACATCCGTCATGACTCACCTCGCGTGGCGGCTTATGTTGAGACGGATAATGAACAGGCGCGCCAAGATGCTCTTGACTTTTTGGATGAACAGCGTGATGTGGCAGCAGCCCGGTCATCGATTTACCAACAAGACTTGCGCCGTTATCATAGCCGCCGGGTCAAATCCCGGGTCTTCCAGGAAGGCGACCTTGTGCTCCGGCTCATCCAGGATCAAACAGATGCACACAAGTTATCCCTACCTTGGGAAGGGCCCTTTGTGGTCAGCAAGAACTTGCACAACGGGTCATATTACCTCATTGACATTCGGGAGCACAAAGATTCACGTAAGTCTGAGGAAGAGACCCGTCGGCCGTGGAACATAGCTCAGCTTCGGCCTTACTACACTTGAGCTACCGGCTCTCGTGGTGTACATATTTATCTCAGCCATGTATATATTATGATAAGCAATAAAGCAGGACCTCTGTCCTTTTTTCTCCTCCAAATATGCGTGTGTTGTTTTTATTGCAAGATTACATGCTGACTCAAAGGAGGATCCGGCTTATGATCGTATTCGAATCTAGCCGTAAGCGGTAAAGTCACTTGGGGACTTCCTGTTCAAACATGGGTCGTATTCGAACCAAAGAGAAAATAGCTGTCGATACCCATTTGATTGGCAAAGTGCCGAGCTCATTGGGAGGTTTCCTTTGGTCATATTTGAACCATAGTTTAACCCCTCTGAGAACCGACGTGGATCGTATTCGAATCAGCGTCGTTAAACAATTTTAAGAATCACTTGGGGGCTTCCTGTTCAAACATGGGTCGTATTCGAACCAAAGAGAACATAGCTGTCGGTACCCTCTTGATTGGCATCGCCACACCCACTGGGGGCTATATGATCGTATCCGAATCTTGGCTTAACCCCTTTGGGCCGGGTCTCTGGTCGTATTCGAACCGGAAGCCCCTAAGTTCTTCTGCTTTTTCACAAGTTTACTCTGAGGTATACATGACCGGGTCTCACTTGCCGGCTTAACTTTGGTTTACAGTGTTAGTTGCACGTCATGGGTGTCATCAAGGCAAGTAAATCAGAGTTGAGGGGTCAACCTTACTACCCGGATTACTTAAACCGGAAGTATACCTACAGGCCGTTAAGTGTGATTGTTATGGCTATGTTCAGAGTATAATTAAGGACCATTCTTTTTTGATTCATATTCCGGGTTATCTATCTTAAACACCTGATTCTCAGGGCGGTAAGCCGCCTCGAGACTTGTGATTTGCCTTTCTATGCAGATACTTAAAGGCACCTTTTGAGGTTGAGAAAAACAAAGGGATGATTATGACCCGGAGAAACATCAAAGAGACAAATTCAAAGGGCTTTCGCATTCAAAACGTGCACGATGGCACGGCAGAGATAAACTGTTGCACCTACTCTATTACAATAACTCTTCAAGTCTAAAAGGTAGAACAATGTTTGATAACCCGCCAGCTAAATTATGATGCCCGCTGGGTTGAAGTCCCCGGCTCATTCCTGTCTTCTCCTCCGGCTGATCCTAAGACCTCAAAGGTGGATGATTTCCAGTCGATGCCGCTGAGAGCTTCGAACTGGGCTTCTTCGTCAATTAACCCCGCCGGGTCAATCTCCGGGGCGAAGGTGTGCTGATGAGCCGGAGGGATCAGATTGAGAGCTTCATAGCGAGGGGTTGGAATCCTCTGATTCTCCGCATCATAACCCGGCTGGTACTTGGTTAAGTCGGTGTCGTTCCCGAGGAGGGTGGCCACCGGGCGTACAGCCTTCACACACGCCGCGAAGTCCTTCTGGTCGAAGGCTGAGCCGTCTTCCTTTAGGCTTGGGTAACCCAGGGCGATGTCTGCTGGGTCTAGCTCCAGCAGGAATGCTTTGGCCCGGCTCAGCGTGGCAATTGCTCCGGCTCTCGCGGAGGCCCGTCGTAGCTCCTGGATCCATTGCGGCAGAACAGCGAGCCGGCGCAGGACTTCGGCAAGATGAGTTGGCACCTCGTTGGATAGGGCCACCACAGCTAAGGCACGCTGTGACCCGGTGTAGAGCTGTTCCACCAGGGTGTACACGGCCTTTAACTTGGTGACCACACTCTGGTTGAGGTTGGCACTCCTGGGACCTGTTTAACAGACTCAGATAAGCCGGTGACAAGGATGAATCATGACATATACAAACTTGATGAAAGCCGGTGAGGCGACTTACCGAAGATAGCAGCTACCATTTGGGAAACCTGGCGCTTTAGGCCGGAGAGCTCGGCGGTTTTCTCAGCGAGAGCCTTCTCTGCCTGTTCTGCCCGGGTCACCAGCGCGGCCTTCTCTTCGACCCAGGCTTTTCTCTCAGCATCAAACTCGGTCTTCAGTTTTTCATGAGTGGCGATGCTGGATACAAACTTGGCGTTTGCCTTCCGGGTCTCCATCTCCTGCATCTTCAGCCGGCTCTTGAGATCCGCAAGATCCGCCTCTAGTTTCTTGCCAACAGCCTGCATATATTTCCGGGTTAATTAACAGTCATTGTATAAGTCCCAAGCGTTCTCCAAGCAAAGACACTTGGCACTTGGGGGCTAATGCATATTGAACGTATCTATCTACATACTGCCGGCTCAGTTGAGTAAGCCGGAACCTAAATCTACAACGTATTCAAGCATAAGTCGTCGACTTGGGGGCTAGCATGGCAAAGGTAACTGCGCAGTAAAGTAAGAAGACAACAGAAGGATACCTCAGATTTTTGTTGGATCTGGTTGACCATGGCAACCTCGGCGTCCCGGCTCTTGTGTACTTGGCTGATGTAGCCAGAGACGAGCTCTCCAATGCTCAAGTCGGTGTAGCCGGAGAGGTCCAGGTTCACCCGGTGGGGCTGCAGCAACTCCCCCTTCGCGGAGCATTTGGCCAACGCGGTCGGTCTCCCCGGCTCAACGAATTCCATCCGGGTGATTACCACATCCGGGTCGTCTGCTGGTGGAGCTGAGCCGGAGGCCTCCGGGTTAACCGAAGCTTCGGTCGTTGCCTTGGTAGTCGGGGCAGGGGCCTCAGGCGCTGTGTCCATTGGAGCGGTGGCTTCGGGGGCGGAGGTAGCTGGCGGCTCTTGAACCGTCGCCTCCGGGTCAGGTAAGTCTGGCACTCCGGCTGACCTGGTCTTCTTCGCTCTTTTGGTGCGCTTTGCCTGGGCGCTGAAAAGACAGAAGTGTTAGGCATACAAAGAGTAAGTACAGACAAAGATAATGTAAGAAGATTGTTTACCCGGGCGCAGTCTTGAAGGCCGGCAGATTTGACTGCATGGAGTCACCCGAAGAGGGGGAGGTCTCCTGATAATTGGAGTCAGAAGAGTTGAGTGGCTGACGGATAACACCCGCCAACGGATGAAAAGGGTACAAGTGAGAAAAAACCTCAGTGCGACGCTTCCTTGTTGCGTCGGGTAACCCGGCGGAGAGGTCGGTGTCCTTGCGGGCCCGGGTGTGACGCCGGCTCTCGTGAACCTGCTGCTTCAAAAGAAATTGAGGGTCTTGATGAGCTAAAGGATGTGAAAAGCTTACTTTCCGGGTTACTCTTCAGACTTTCAGCTGTGGCAAGGGCTCCGAGTCGGAGGAAAGTGACATTACCTCTTCAACTACTGGGTTACTGGCGCCGGTGTCATCCTGTCAATGAGCAAAGTGTTGATAAGGCGGACAACAACAAACAACAAATATAGCAAGAATTTAAAGGTTTAAGGGTTACCTCTGACTTGGAGCTATCGCTTAATTGCATTAGCTCCGAAGCAGTGGGTCTGCTTCCCTTTTTGCGAGGGGCGGCTTTCTTGGCGGCTTTCTTCGCCTTCCTGGCCTTCTTGGCCGCTTCATGGTCATATTTGACCCGCGAGAACTTATCATCAGCCTGAAAGATACAATGATTGATTCTTAAAACGGTTCAGATAAAGGTTATATACAGACGAAGATAAAAGTTAAAGTCAGCGGCTTACCGCTGGGGCTGGATTGGTCTTGCAGAAGGGGGCTAACCCGGTTCTTCCGCAATCTGCCAGGCTCTCATTTAGAAGAGCCTTGGTCTCTTCCTCTGCAACGTCTTCTGGAAGATCATTGCGACTGTACCTCTGCGGGTCATCCTTTCGCCCGGTGTACTCACACATTAAGCCGGGGCGGCGGCTCAATGGGATCACCCGCCATGAGATCCAGACCCGGACCAGGTCAATTCCGTTCAGACCGTTGCCTAGCAGGGCCTTGATCTTATTGATAGTTGGAAGCAGAGGCTGGCGTTCCGCTGCAGTCAGTTTGTCCGACAGCGGATGAGTCGGCTCTAGACGTGTTGGGCGAAAGCCGGGCAGCGGGTTCTCGTCAGCCGGGGACGTATCTTGACAATAGAACCAAGTCATATTCCCATCCTTGGGGTGGCTCGGCGGCTCTGCGTAAGGGAAAAGACAGTCCCTACGCTGCTGGATGGAGATGCCGCCTAACTCCAGGCTTGGCCCGTTGGCACACTCATTTTGGCGGTTTAAGTAAAACAACTCTCTGAAGAGCAGCAGACTCGGCTCTTCTCCAAGATACACTTCGCAAAAGACTTGGAAGTTACAGATGTTGGATACGGAGTTGGGTCCTATATCCTGAGGCCGTAGGTCAAAGAAGTTGAGCACGTCCCTGAAAAACTTTGAGCCGGGCAGTGCGAAGCCCCGGCTCATATGATCTGTAAAGATCACTACCTCCCCGTCCCTTGGTTGTGGTCTCTCTTCCGACGGGTCAGGGGCACGGTAGGACATGATTTCCTTCTTAGGTAAATATCCGGACTTAACAAAATTGGCCAGGGTCTCATCGGTGACGTTGGATCTCATCCAGTTGCAAGTGATGGGAGCCTTGGGAGGCATGGTGAAAGTTGGTGGTCTATGATAAAGAGAAAAAGTGTCCGGGTTAATTATAAGCCGGAGATCTATTGTTCAAGCTAAGATGGCGGCTTATGAAGGGGACTAATGATATATACTCAGGTATAGTGGATTATTTAAGCCGCAGGGGCATTCAAGACAAGATTGATTGTTTACGGCTTTATCATAGTTAAGCCGGGGGATTCTATAAGGCATGGTTCTCTTTAAACCGAAGGATTCTACAACGCGTGGGTTTTTTAACCCGGAATCGTAAGCCGCCAAGATTCAATGGTTGCAGTTTTTACTAAGTGTGGTAAAACAGGTTTCACATATGGCAGTAACTTTGTTGGATCAAAATGGTCAGGTGAAATGAAAACTTTCTAGACCTAGAAATAGACGAGCGGATATTCTTGAGCTCGAACGAAGCATCTATACAGTGGAAGGAGATCTACTGGTACTTGAAATGAGGCTTAAACAACTACCGCACTAGTTCTATGCAAGGTTAAAGATCAACCAAGTACAGTGACTATGAGAACTACTGAGGTTTGTGGCAATGGCGATGAACGCGAAGAACACAGACGAACCCTACGGTAGATCTGTCTGACAGGGCAAAGGAGACTCACCGGAGTTGGAGAAGAGCGGAAGTCGCCGCCGTGTATCTGGTCCGAATCAGGGTGATGCAGCGGCCGGGTTGATGAAGACCAGGGGCGCGACGGCGGCGGCAGTGGCAGAGCTCGGGCAGAGGAGCGACGGCGCGAGGAGGAAGAAGAGAGCGTGAGAAGAACCCGTTGGGCCGGCCTATTTATAAGGCAAGGTCATAAGTGGGCGCGAGATTCAAGGAGACCACGGCGCGGTTATCTCCCCCCACGACGCCTCGATTTTCGGAATGACAGTAAAGCAAAGATCCGTTGCGGATCTGGCGGAGTAAAAAACGGACTTAATGGAGGATGACGTCATGGCGGATTATCCGGAGTCCAGAGGATGACGTCACCCCGGGTTATGGCCTTCACATGAATGGTAAGCCGGAGATTTTTTCTGTCAGAGGAGTTGAAGATTGACATGAGCCGGCTCAAATCAATCTGGGGCCTAATGTTGAGGATATAGACCTTAGAGTCACCCGCGAGGAGGGGCCGGGTTACTCGCACGGTCGTTGCCAGAAGCCCGGAGCTAAGTTTCAAGATGTTGGGCCAGAGATGGGCTGAGACCCGGATATGGCTTAAGGCCCGTAGTTACAATCATTACTATAATAGAACTTGTAGTGTAAGGCAAGTATTGTTTAGAGTCCGAGCCAGACACTCTTATGAGCCGGCCGGGACTCTAAGGGCTGCTGGGCGTGTTCCTCCCTATATAAAGGGATGACCCGGCAGCGGTTTAAGGGCGACAACAATATCATCGAGAGCCGGGGATAGTTGCTTACCTCCTGGCGATCGTAACCCTAATCAATATCACCTCAAACTGGACGTAGGCTTTTACCTTCACCGTAAGGGGCCGAACCAGTATAAACCCTTGTGTTCCTTGTCCCGCATAACCCCTTCAAGCTTCCTAGTTGCGATGGCTCCACGACTAAGTCCTAGCTCAAGGACATCTGCCGTGACAATTCCACGACACCTTTGTTCACTTGGCCATCCTTCTTATCTGCAAGTACTTGGGGCAGTTCCGCTTCCAGTGACCATTTCCCTTGTAGTAGAAGCACTCAGTTTCAGGCTTGGGTCCAGCTTTGGGCTTCCTCGACAACTTGCTTGCTAGTCTTCTTGAAGTTCCATTTCTTTCTCTTGCCATTTTTCTTAAAACTGGTGGTCTTGTTAACCATCAACACTTGATGCTCTTTCTTGATTTCTACCTCCGCCGATTTCAGCATCGCGAAGAGCTCGGGAATCGTTTTCATCATCCCTTGTATATTATAGTTCATCATGAAGCCTTTGTAGCTTGGTGGCAATGACTGAAGAACTCTATCAATAACACTCTTAGCTGCAAGATCAATTCCCAGCTGAGTCAAGTGGTTGTGGTACCCAGACATTCTGAGTATGTGTTCACTGACGGAACTATTCTCCTCCATCTTACAGCTAAAGAACTTGTTGGAGACTTCATATCTCTCAACCCGGGCATTAGCTTGAAATATCAACTTCAGCTCTTGGAACATCTCATATGCTCTGTGGCGTTCAAAACGCTTTTGAAGTCCCGGTTCCAAGCTGTAAAGCATGGCACACTGAACTATCGAGTAGTCATCAGATCGAGCTTTTCCAGACGTTCATAACATCCGCATCAGCTCCTGCAGTAGGTCTGTCACCTAGCGGTGCATCAAGGACATAGTTCTTCTGTGCAGTAATGAGGATAATCCTCAAGTTACGGACCCAGTCCGTGTAGTTGCTACCATCATCTTTCAACTTAGCTTTCTCTAGGAACACATTAAAATATAAGGGAATGGTAGCACGGGCCATTGATCTATAACATAGATTTGCAAAGACTATTAGAACTAAGTTCATGATAAATTTTAGTTCAAATAATCAAATTACTAATGAACTCCCACTTAAATCAACATCCCTCAAGTTGTCTAAGTGATACATGATCCAAATCAACTAACCCATGTCCGATCATGATGTGAGATGGGGTAGTCTTCAATGGTGAACATCTCCATGTTGATCATATCTACTATATGTCTCACGTTCGACCTTTCGATCTCCAGTGTTCCGAGACCATGTGTGTACATGCTAGGCTCGTCAAGTTTAACCCAAGTATTCTGCATGTGCAAAACTGGCTTACACCCATTGTATGTGAACATAGAATCTATCACACCGGTCATCACGAGGTGCTTCGAAACAACGAACTTTAGCAACAGTGCATACTCAGGGAGAACACGTTTTATCTTGAAATTAAGTGAAGGGGTCATCTTATAATGCTACCGTCGTTCTCAGCAAAATAAGATGCGTAAAGGATAAACATCACATGCAATCAAAATACATGACATGATATCTCCATCATCATCTTGTGCTTTTTTATCTCCATCTCCAAAGCAACGGCATGGTCTCCATCGTCACCGGCACGACACCTTGATCTCCATCGTTGTGTCGGAGTCGTCTCGCCAACTATTGCTTCTACAACTACTGCTAACGCATAGCGATAAAGTAAAGCAATTACATGGTGCTTAGTGATTGACACGCCGGTCATACAATAATTAAAGGCAACCCTAAGGCTCTTGCCGGTTGTCCTACTCATCGACATGCAAGTCATGAACTTATTACAAAACATGATCATGTCATACATCAACATATATCATATCACGTCTTCACCATATCACATCACAACATGCCCTGCAAAAACAAGTTAGATGTCTTCTACTTTGTTGTTGCAAGTTTTATGTGGCTACTACGGGCAACTAGCAAGAACCGTTCTTACCTACGCAAAACCACCACGGTGATTATCAAGTTGCTATTAAACCTTCTGCAAGGACCGTCGTAGTCAAATTAGATTCATCTAAAGTGGGAGAAATAGACACCCGCCAGCCACCTTTATGCAAAACAAGTTGCATGTTAATCAGTGGAACCGGTCTCATGTACGTGGACATGTAAGGTTGGTCCGAGCCGCTTCATCCCACAATATCGCCGAATCAAAACAAGACATAGGTGGTAAGCAATATGAACATCATTGCCCAAAAATCCTTTGTGTTCTACTCGTGCATATCATCTACGCATAGACCTGGCTCTGATACCACTGTTGGGAAACGTTGCAAGGAAAACAAAAAAAAATTCTACACACACGCAAGATCTATCCATGGAGATGCATAGCTATGAGAGGAGGAGAGCATCTACGTACCTTTGTAGATCACTAAGCGGAAGCGTTTATCAACGTGGTTGATGTAGTCGTACTCGTTCACGATCTGTTCCGATCAAGCACCGAACGTACGATACATCCGCGTTCAACACACGTTCAGCTCGATGCCGTCCTCCCCTTCTTGATCCAGCAAGAGGGGCGAAGTAGTAGATGAGTTTCGGCAGCACGACGGCGTGGTGATGATGGTGGTGAACTAGAGGGAGGAGATTAGAACCACACCGGGATTCTAATTATGAGGATTAGAGGTAGCTAGGGCTAGCTCTAATTAGTTAACTAGGACCAACTAGAGGAGGCTCAAAAACTTGTGTTCCAGGGGCTAGCCCTGCTCCTCTATTTATATGTTGAGCCCTGGGGTCGTAACTTGGAGAGGAGGCCTCCCCAAAGTCGGTTTGGAACGCAAAGATGAGTCTGTCTCGGACTCCAGGGCTAAATGCCATGGTTCCCGATGTTTACGTAAACGCCACGGAGTCCGGCGTCTGTCCCAGGGGTAGACGCCATGAACCCTGGCGTTTAGCCCCTGCCTTCCATAAAAATCCTTTGTGCACCGACCTAAAGCCTCACGGGCTTTACCCCTTGGCTCAACCATATCATCCTATATATCAATCTTTACCTCCGGAGCTCCTCGTCATGTCCGTGATCTCATCCGGGACTCCGAACAACATTTGGTCACCAACATACATAAATCATATAATACTATATTGTCAACGAACGTTAAGCATGCGGACCCTACGGGTTCGAGAATGATGTAGACAAGACCGAGATGCTTCTCCGGTCAATAACCAATAGTGGGACTTGGATGCCCATATTGGTTCCTATATATTTGTAGCGACCAGACCTCAAACAGTCTGATCTACCGTGCACCAGTGTCATCCCTGGATCAGTAATGCTGACACGCATAGTACAAATGGAGGATTTATAACTGAGTAGCAATCACACACTTATTACATCGAGTATCTCAAGAGAGAAATAAGTATGACAAATATGGCTTAAGGCCATCTAAAAACGATAACAGCAGAAGACTTGGAAGATAAGTGAGTCCATCAACTCCAACGGCATCACTGAGTATAAGACCACGACCTAAGGCACCTTACTCGTCGTCTGAAAAGTCTGCAACATGAAACGTTGCAGCCCGAAAACGGGTCAGCACATGGAATATGTTGGCAATGTAACACATAGAGAGTAATGAACATAATAATGCTATACTACATGCATATATGGCTGGTAGAAGGCTCTATGGTTACAGTTTTGCAAAAAGCCAATTTTTCCCTACTGAAAAGGAATAAATTTTATTTAACTATCATGGTGGTTGTTAAACATTGAGAATGGTTGACAGCATTCTCAATCCCAATTAAGTATCATCATTAACCCAACAAAATTAATTAAAGTAACATGATGAGATTCACATGATAATCCAAGTACTAGATACTCAAGATGTCCATAACCGGGGACACGGCTAACCATGATTAGTTTATACACTCTGCAGAGGTTTGTGCACTTTTCCCCACAAGACTCGATCTCCTCCGTTGGGCTTCTCGCACTTCATGGTGTTTGAGAAACGGATGACCGAGACATAGTCTTTCAGAAGCGTTAACTCTCTACTCCGGGTAGACAGTACCACCTACATCCCCTACATCTGCTAGTCTACCTCTTCAAGAGCTCACACAACCTACTCAACTATGCTAGAGCCCATAATAGCTTGCGGCTGCACACGGAAGTTTCTAGCATGAATAATCTCATGACCCCTTTGAACCTGGGTGGCGGTCCAAAAGAAAACAGGCAATCCTGGAATACCCAGGTACCTCAATCCACCCAGATGTGAGTTTTAGTTGCCACCTTAAGGTTAACCATTAATTAACAATCTCACATCTGTCATGGTAACACTCAAACCCAATCCACGTCTACTAGCATAGCATAGCAATATGAGCAAACGTAGAAGTAACTCCCAAAGTTTGATAATAAACATGGCAATAGGTACTACCTCATCTACTTCACAATACCCACAATTTAATTAGATCCTAATCATGCAATGTTTGAGGATTAGTCTAATGCAATAAAACTGGGTAGTAAAAGAGGTATGATCAAAGTGTTACTTGCCTTGCTGATGATCCGTGAAACTTAGAGATTCGAAGTAGCAAGCAGCGCACTCCGGGTACTCTATCGCTAACAAACAAGCATACAATAAGCAATCATCTATTGCACAGGTAAAACTCAAATAAAGATCTAACCAGAAAGTTCAACTTAAGAACTCCGGTTTGCAAAAAGAATCGAATCAAACGAAGCAACGAAAGTCAAACGGCGAAAGAAACAAGCTTCATTTACTAATCTGGATCTAAGTCAAATTTTACAGTAGCAAAAACTTCTTTGAATAGGTTAAACGGAAAGAGAATTTCGAGACGAAACTCTAGGCGCTTGAATCGCCTGACTCCGATAAACGAGCTAAAAGATAAACTAGAACGAAAATCTGATCAGAAATCGCGATCTGGAATAATCGCGGAAAATCCGACAAAAAAGAAAACTGACGAACAGTTAAACGAACGGACGTTCGTTAGCTGCGACAAACCGACGAACACGTTCGTCAAAACAAACGGATCGGTGAACGTTCTCTAACTAACTAAACCAAAAAAAAATAAACCGATCTATTTAAAAAAATCTAGGGTTTCGGAAAAAAATAAACCGAACGGTTTTAAAAAAAACCGGCACGGCGGCGACGGCTCGGCTACCTCGGTCCGGCGGAACTCCGGCGGGGTCGGGACGGGGCTCCGGCGGGTTCGGGGGAGGGCG
>NC_057802.1:371488350-371496557 GCF_018294505.1 Triticum aestivum
GAGGCGGTGGCGTCGGGCTCCTGCTCCGGCGGGTCCTCTCGGCGGCGGGGCGGCTTCGGGTCGGGGCGGGGTGAGGAGAGGGGTGGCGGGGAAGAGTATTTAAGGAGGGGAGGTGTTGCCTTGGGGGAGGGGCAAGAGGCGGCGGCGACGAGCGGGACTCGGGGCGGCGGCGGTCTCCGTCTCGGTCTCCAGGAGGGAGACGAGGCGCGGGGCTGGGCTGGGCCGTCGGCTGGGTTTCGGCCGAGTCGGCGCGCTTCGCGAGTTTTTTTAAATAATTTCGCCGAATCTAAAAAAAACTCATAGAAAAATAAATAAAAATCCAAAAATGCCAAAACAAATTTTCACCGTCTAATTAGAATAAGTAGAACGAGATGAACATTTTCTTGGCCCAAAAATGTAGTTTTGAAACGTGCAATTTTTCTAATGCAATTAAAATTGCAAATAAAATCCGAATAAAATCCAATATTTGATTTTAATATTTTTCCTCCAATATTTCAATTATTTTGGAGAAGTCATATTTTCTCCTCTCATTTATTTTAATACGAAATATTTTTCGGAGAGAAAAATAATTGAAACCAAAAATCCTCGTTTCATCATTTGATAAAAATCAAATATGAAAACCGCGAAAAATCCCCAACTCTCTCCGAGGGTCCTTGAGTTGCTTAGGATTTTCGAGGATTTGCCAAAATGCAATAAAATATGCTATGCAATGATTGCTAATGTATAACATTCCAAATTGAAAATTTGGGATGTTATAAACCTACCCCCTTAAGATGAATCTCGCCCTCGAGATTCGGGTTGGCTAGAAAATAGGTGAGAGTGGTTCTTCCGTAGATCTTCCTCTCGCTCCCAGGTGGCTTCGTCCTCGGTATGGTGACTCCACTGAACTTTGCAAAACTTGATAACCTTGCTGCGGGTGACTCGGCTGGCATACTCCAGAATCTTAACTGGTTTCTCCTCATAGGTGAAGTCACTATCCAAGTGAATCGCTTCCAAAGGCACCGTATCTCTCAATGGTATATCAGCCATATCTGCATGGCACTTCTTCAACTGGGAAACGTGAAATACATCATGAACTCCTGACAATCCTTCAGGTAATTCCAGCTTGTAAGCAACTTCTCCCATACGCTCCAAAACTTTGTATGGTCCTACAAATTGTCGCCCTAACTTTCCTTTAACTCCAAAGCGCTTCACTCCTCGAAGTGGTGATACTCGTAGGTAAACTCTGTCTCCGACTTCGTAAACTGTCTCCTTGCGTTTAAAATCCGCATAACTCTTCTGCCTGGACTGGGCTACCTTGAGCCTATCATGAATCAATTTCACCTTCTGTTCGGACTCTTTAATCAAATCTGGTCCAAACAACGAGCGGTCTCCAACTTCGTCCCATAACAATGGTGTTCTACACCTCCTTCCGTATAAAGCTTCGAAAGGGGCCATCTTCAAACTGGTTTGATAACTGTTGTTGTAAGAGAATTCTGCATACGGCAAATTGTCGTCCCAACTAGATCCATAATCTAGCGCACAAGCTCTCAACATGTCCTCCAAAATCCGATTGACTCTCTCGGTCTGTCCGTCTGTCTGTGGGTGAAAGGCTGTACTGAACTCTAGCCTGGTACCCAAAGTTTCATGTAACTGATTCCAAAACTTCGAAGTAAACTAGGTTCCTCTATCTGATACAATGGTCCTCGGGACTCCATGCAGACATACGATCCTAGTCATGTATATCTTTGCCAACTTAGCACTGGTGTAAGTGGTCTTCACTGGGATGAAATGGGCTACTTTCGTCAAACGATCGACTACAACCCATATTGAGTCATAGCCTGAACGAGTCCTGGGCAGTCCCATGATAAAATCCATGCCTAGTTTATCCCATTTCCATTCGGGTATCGGCAATGGCTGTAGCAATCCTGCTGGCTTCTGATGCTCTGCCTTCACTCTCTGACATACATCACAAACTGCTACATACTCCACAATATCCTTCTTCATTCCGGTCCACCAGAAAGTATCCTTCAAATCCAAATACATCTTGGTATTTCCTGGGTGAATCGAATACGGTGAATCATGGGCCTCTTGCAAGATCAACTTCCTGATCTCCGGATCATTGGGCACATAAACACGGTCCTCAAACCATAAGGTATCGTGCTCATCCTCACGAAATCCCTTGGCTTTTCCTTTACTCATCCTTTTCTTTATTTCTGCAATCTCCTTGTCTGTCTTCTGAGCTTCCCTGATCTTTTCCATCAAGGTAGACTGAATCTCCAACGTTGCTAAATAGCCTCATGGAACTATCTCCAAACATAGCTCGCGAAGATCCTCGGCTAATAATTTCGATAACTCTACGGTCATGAGGGTGTTAACATGGCTCTTGCGGCTCAACGCATCTGCTACTACGTTAGCCTTCCCGGGGTGATAATGCAATCTCATATCATAATCCTTAATGAGCTCCAACCATCTCCTTTGCCTGAGATTCAACTCCTTCTGCGTGAAAATGTACTTCAAACTCTTGTGATCCGCGTACACCTCACAGTGGTTTCCGATGAGAAAATGTCTCCATGTCTTCAACGCATGTACTACGGCTGCTAACTCCAAATCATGGGTGGCATAATTCTTCTCATGAGATTTAAGTTGTCGTGAAGCATATGAAACAACTCTTCCCTCCTGCATTAGCTCTGCTCCAAGTCCTCGACGTGAAGCGTCGCAATATACTTCATAATCCTTGCGTTGATCTGGCAGAATCAGCACTGGTGATGTAACCAAACGTTTCTTCAACTCTTGGAAACTAGCTTCACATTCCTCAGTCCAATTGAATTTGGTGTCCTTCTTTAACAACTCTGTCATGGGCTTAGCAATCCTCGAGAAATTCTCAATGAACCTCCGGTAGTATCCTACAAGTCCAAGAAAATTCCGGATCTCTCCAACTGATGTGGGTGACTCCCAGTTTGTCACAGTGTCGACTTTGGCGGGGTCTACTGCTATTCCTTCTCCAGATATAACATGTCCGAGGAATCCAACTTCCTTCAACCAAAACTCACATTTGCTGAACTTGGCGTATAACTGATGTTCTCTGAGCTTATCAAGTACCAAACGCAAATGTTCCTTATGCTCCTCTTCATTCTTGGAATAAACCAAAATGTCATCAATGAACACTACGACGAACTTATCCAAAATCTCCATAAACACTTTGTTCATCAGGTTCATGAAATAGGCAGGTGCGTTAGTCAGACCAAATGACATAACGGTATACTCGTACAGCCCATACCTGGTGGTAAAAACCGTCTTAGGTATATCCTGCTCTCGAATCTTTAACTGATGGTATCCTGATCGTAGATCGATCTTGGAAAATACCTTAGCTCCTTGTAATCGGTCAAACAGATCATTGATCATCGGCAGTGGGTACTTATTTTTTATGGTCACTTCATTCAATCCACGATAATCAACAACCATCCTCAACGATCCATCTTTCTTCTCCACTAGAAGTACGGGTGATCCCCAAGGTGAAGAACTTGGGCGAATATAGCCTTTATCCAGTAACTCCTTAATCTGCTTCTTAATCTCCTCCAAATCTTTTGCGGGCATTCTGTACGGTCTCTTAGATATTGGCCCTGTGCCTGGCAAGAGCTCAATCAAAAACTCAATGTATCTATCCGGTGGCATGCCTGGCAACTCTTCTGGAAATACATCTGGGTAATCCTTCACCACTGGTACTTCTTCCTGTATAACTCCTGATAAGGAATTCACCTGAGTCCTCTTTGGCATATGCCGGGATACATATTTAATCCTTCTTCCTTCTGGGCTGGTAAGCAAAATCAACTTACTGGCGCACTCAATGTTCCCTCCATACTTCGATAACCAATCCATGCCTAATATCACATCCAATCCTTGCGATTCCAGTACTATTAGGTCCGAGGGAAACACGTAGTTACCAATCCTTAATGGTAACCGATCACACCATAAACTAGCCATATACTCTGCTCCTGGTGAGGTTACTAACATGGGTGACCTAAGGGCTTGGGTTGGCAGTTTATACTTATCCACAAATCCCCTTGATATGTATGAATGCGATGCACCAGTATCAAAAAGAACGAGTGCAGTAAATGACTTAACCAAAAACATACCTATTACTGCATCTGGCTGAGCTTCTACCTCCTCCACGCTAACGTGGTTCACATGTCCTTTGTTGAAAGGGTTCGGCTTCTTCCCAGAGCTTCCATTGCCATTTCCATTCCGGGCTTCAGGACATTCATTGGCATAATGTCCAGTCTTCTGGCACTTAAAGCAAGTGACTTGGCTCAGGTCTCTCTTAGCTGGGGTTGAAGAGTTGGTACGGTTCTGGCCGTTGCTTCCTCCATTCCCATTACCATTCTTGGGGCCATTATGGTTGTGCGAACTACCTCCTCCATGGGTATGCTGAAACTGTCCTCCCGATTTCGGGGTAAAACGTGGCTTCTGCTGAGCTCTAGAATTGTACTTCCCTTGTCCATACTTCCTTTTACAGTTTTCAATCTGCTCCTGCTTCCCTTCAATCATGAGAGCTCTATCTACCAACTCCTGGTAGTTGTTGAAGGTTGCTACCATCAACTGCATGCTCAGCTCATCATTCAGTCCTTCGAGAAACTTCTCCTGCTTGGCTGCATCTGTAGCAACGTCATCTGGAGCATAACGTGCTAACTTACTAAAGTCCTCCACATACTGGCCTACGGTGCGTCCTCCTCGGCGTAAGTTGCGAAACTCACGCTTCTTCATAGCCATAGCTCCTGCTGAAACATGGGCAGTACGGAAAGCTTGCTGAAACTAGTCCCATGTGACAGTGTCAATAGGGTGTGTGGCTGTGTAATTCTCCCACCATGATGCTGCGGGTCCATCAAGCTGATGTGCGGCAAAACGCACTCTCTCCGCATCTGTGCATCCTGCAGTGGTCAACTCCCTTCCAACTTTGCGGAGCCAATCATCTCCAACAATTGGCTCGGTGCTGCTGGAAAACACCGGCGGATTTAGCCTCAAGAAACGGGCTAACTGATCAACAGGTGGTGGTGGGTTGTTGTTGTTGTTGTTGTTGCCTTGGTTCTATACTAACACTTGCATCAGGGCATTCTGCTGCTGAATCAACTGAGTGATCTCCGGTGGGAAAACAAATCCGGTGTCGCGTCTCGGAGGCATCTGATAGGTTTAGAAAAGATGAGAATTTAGAATAGAATGAGGTCTAGAGAGAAAACACTACCCATATGCCCATGAGACAAACACAATCAATATCACTCAATCCAATCAAACAAGGCATACAATCGATCTAACTATCGTTACAAAGTGCTCGGACTATACTATATACATGGGGGAATACTACTACTGATTATGGTGGTCTACTAGAAATTTTGATCGGTCGAAGACTCCATGATATCTGCTCCAGCTTCATCAACAAAGTCATCTTCACTGGGGTCTGAGTCGGTGTCGTCGATGATGATGTAGTTATCCGGGCAAGTAGAATCGTCATCTTCTCCTCCTGGAGCTGGATCTCCCATGAATACTCCGATCTTCTTTATCAGGTCGTCATTCTTCTCCAACAACGTGGCAATCTCCTCCTCATATCCATCGCGCGTAGACTTGAGTTCTTCCTCCAACTCCGTGATCTTGGTCAATGCCTTCTTTAGATCTAACATGTCTGCGCACATCTGGTTCTCCTGGCGACCAATGTGTTGGTTTTGCTCCTGGATGAAAGCTGCAATTGATCCATCCTTCTTGGTGCTGATCATCTCCCATTGCTCATCTCGGCGTCCACAAATCTGATAAATAGTATCCTTAAGCTCCCTGTGGTAGACTTCTCCAATGCGTCCCATAGAGATGTGGGCTGCCATGCTCTTTCCTAAACTCCAGGTTGATGCATCAAAGGAAAACTCTATAGGCTCAGTGACTGGCGTAAACGTCCTTCCTGGAACTTGAACTTGAATCTTCCAGCGCTCCTCTTCTGGTAGTGTGGCGTTGTAGGTCCCGGTGAAGCTTGGTATTCCGATGTTCAGGTACTTAGTGACTTCCTTCAAGTGTCATCCAAAAGGTGTATCTTCATCCGGTTGCATGAACTTGTTCCTTGCATCCGCCATTCCTAAAAGAGTAGAAAGTGGAGAGGAGTCAGAAATGAGAAGAGAGTAGTGTTCTAGGGTTTAAGCTTAGTGGTTGTGTCCTATAGTCAGTGTGTGCTCTGATACCACCTTTGGAGCGACCAGACCTCAAACAGTCTGATCTACCGTGCACCAGTGTCATCCCTGGATCAGTAATGCTGACACGCATAGTACAAATGGAGGATTTATAACAGAGTAGAAATCACACACTTATTACATCGAGTATCTCAAGAGAGAAATAAGTATGATAAATATGGCTTAAGGCCATCTAAAAACGATAATAGCGGAAGACTTGGAAGATAAGTGAGTCCATCAACTCCAACGGTATCACTGAGTATAAGACCACGACCTAAGGCACCTTACTCGTCGTCCGAAAAGTCTGCAACATGAAACGTTGCAGCCCGAAAATGGGTCAGCACATGGAATATGCTGGCAATGTAACACATAGAGAGTAATGAACATAATAATGCTATACTACATGCATATATGGCTGGTAGAAGGCTCTATGGTTACAGTTTTGCAAAAAGCCAATTTTTCCCTACTGAAAAGGAATAAATTTTATTTAACTATCATGGTGGTTGTTAAACATTGAGAAGGGTTGACAGCATTCTCAATCCCAATTAAGTATCATCATTAACCCAACAAAATTAATTAAAGTAACATGATGAGATTCACATGCTAATCCAAGTACTAGATACTCAAGATGTCCATAACCGGGGACACGGCTAACCATGATTAGTTTATACACTCTGCAGAGGTTTGTGCACTTTTCCCCACAAGACTCGATCTCCTCCGTTGGGATTCTCGCACTTCATGGTGTTTGAGAAACGGATGACCGAGACACAGTCTTTCAGAAGCTTTAACTCCCTACTCCGGGTAGACAGTACCACCTACATCCCCTACATCTGCTAGTCTACCTCTTCAAGAGCTCACACAACCTACTCAACTATGCTAGAGCCCATAATAGCTTGCGGCTGCACACGGAAGTTTCTAGCATGAATAATCTCATGACCCCTTTGAACCTGGGTGGCGGTCCAAAAGAAAACAGGCAATCCTGGAATACCCAAGTACCTCAATCCACCCCGATGTGAATTTTATTTGCCACCTTAAGGTTAACCATTAATTAACAATCTCACATCTGTCATGGTAACACTCAAACCCAATCCACGTCTACTAGCATAGCATAGCAATATGAGCAAACGTAGAAGTAACTCCCAAAGTTTGATAATAAACAGGGCAATAGGTACTACCTCATCTACTTCCCAATACCCACAATTTAATTAGATCCTAATCATGCAATGTTTGAGGATTGGTCTAATGCAATAAAACTGGGTAGTAAAAGAGGTATGATCAAACTGTTACTTGCCTTGCTGTTGATCCGTGAAACTTAGAGATTCGAAGTAGCAAGCGGCGCACTCCGGGTACTCTATCGCAAACAAACAAGCATACAATAAGCACACATCCATTGCACAGGTAAAACTCAAATAAAGATCTAACCAGAAAGTTCAACTTAAGAACTCCGGTTTGCAAAAAGAATCGAATCAAACGAAGCAACGAAAGTCAAACGGTGAAAGAAACAAGCTTCGTTTACTAATCTGGATCTAAGTCAAATTTTACAGTAGCAAAAACTTCTTTGAATAGGTTAAACGGAAAGAGAATTTCGAGACGAAACTCTAGGCGCTTGAATCGCCTGACTCCGATAAACGAGCTAAAAGATAAACCAGAACGAAAATCTGATCAGAAATCGCGATCTGGAATAATCGCGGAAAATCCGACGAAAAAGAAAACTGACTGACAGTTAAACGAACGGACGTTCGTTAGCTGCGACAAACCGACGAACACGTTCGTTAAAACGAACGGATCGGTGAACGTTCTCTAACTAACTAAACCGACGAAAAAAATAAACCGATCTATTTAAAAAAAATCTAGGGTTTCAGAAAAAAATAAACAGAACGGTCTTAAAAAAAAACTGGCACGGCGGCGGCGGCGCGGCTACCTCGGTCCGGCGGAACTCCGGTGGGGTCGGGACGGGGCTCCGGCGGGTTCGGGAGAGGGCGGCGGGCTCGGGCGTCGTCGGGGGCGGCGAGGGGCGACGAGGGC
>NC_057802.1:371496947-371523554 GCF_018294505.1 Triticum aestivum
TCTCGGCGGCGGGGCGGCTTCGGGTCGGGGCGGGGTGAGGAGAGGGGCGGCGGGGAAGAGTATTTAAGGAGGGGGTGTTGTCTTGGGGGAGGGGCAAGGGGCGGCGGCGACGAGCGGGACTCGGGGCGGCGGCGGTCTTCGTCTCGGTCTCCAGGAGGGAGACAAGGCGCGCGGCTGGGCTGGGCCGTCGGCTGGGTTTCGGCCCAGTCGGCGCGCTTCGCGAGTTTTTTTTAAATAATTTTGCCGAATCTAAAAAAATCATAGAAAAATAAATAAAAATCCAAAAATTCCAAAACAATATTTCACCGTCTAATTAGAATAATTAGAACGAGATGAACATTTTCTTGGCGCAAAAATGCAGTTTTGAAAACGTGCAATTTTTCTAATGCAATTAAAATTGCAAATAAATCTGAATAAAATCGAATATTTGATTTTAATATTTTTCCTCCAATATTTCAATTATTTTGGAGATGTCATATTTTCTCCTCTCATTTATTTTAATACGAAATATTTTTCGGAGAGAAAAATAATTAAAACCAAAAATCCTCGTTTCATCATTTGATAAAAATCAAATATGAAAACAGCGAAAAATCCCCAACTCTCTCCGAGGGTCCTTGAGTTGCTTAGGATTTTCGAGGATTTGCCAAAATGCAATAAAATATGCTATGCAATGATGGTCTAATGTATAAGATTCCAAATTGAAAATTTGGGATGTTACAATATTCTACGAAGATCTTTATCGGTCGAACCTTTATGACAACATACGTAGTGCCCTTTGACCGTCGGTATGTTACTTGCCCGAGATTCGATCGTCGGTATCTCCATACCTAGTTCAGTCTTGTTATCGGCAATTCTCTTTACTCGTTCCGTATTATATTATCTTGTAACTAACTCCTTAGTCACTTTGCTTGCAAGCTTCTTGTGATGTTGTATTACTGAGAGGGCCAAGAGATACCTTTTCGTCATACGGAGTGACAAATTCCAATCTCGATTCATGCCAACTCAAGAGACACCTTCGGAGATACCTGTAGAGCACCTTTATGATCACCCAGTTATGAAGTGACGTTTGGTAGCACACAAGGTATTCCTCTGGTATCCGGGATTTGCATGATCTCATGGTCGAAGGAACATGTATTTGACATTAAGAAAGCAGTAACAATAAACTGAACGATCATATGCTATGCTAACGGATGGGTCTTGTCCATCACATCATTCTTCTAATGACGTGATCCCATTATCAAATGACAACTCATGTCTATGGTTAGGAAACCTTAACCATCTTTTGATCAACGAGCTAGTCTATTAGAGGCTTACTAGGGACTTGGTATTTGTTTATGTATCCACACATGTATTTAAGTTTCCGATCAATACAATTATAGCATGAATAATAAACCTTTATCATGATTAAGGAAATGTAATAATAACCACTTTATTATTGCCCCTAGGGCATATTTCCAACAGAAATGATGTCATGAACAATGGTGTGATCCCGCATCCATGTTGTGTGGCCGGAAAAAGTATTGCTTATGTGAAATTGATTGTGCAAAATTGCTTTAAAACTAGCGAAGTTAGGCGTGTCCACCCAAACCCTCCTGTGTCTCCATGGGTTCCGCCGCCAGTAGACACAATGTTTGTAAATGTTGATATTGCACTATTCTAGAATTTGCGATGGATTGGAGTGTGTGTGTTTATTCGAAACCATAACAGATTGTGCTTGGTGGCCTGCCATGAGCGCATAGAGGAGTTTACCACGCCAGAACGAGAAGAGGTGGTAGCTCCTCGATGTGTCGTTGCTCTTACTTGTCAAAAATGTTTTCAGAAGACCATGTTCACTTCAGACTCTCTTTTCATCATCCAGAGAGTTCTTTCTGAAACGTCAGATCGTTCGCACTTTGGGACGGTAGTCACTGACATCAAGGTTTTTGGTGGGCAATTTTTCGCCTTGTTCCTTTAGTCATGTTAGTCGTTTGTCGAATGTCGTGGCTCATACATTAGCGTAAGTGTGCTTTTCTTCTGGTGGTTCTATCATGTGTAACATAACTCCATAACTCCATATTGCATTCCCAAAACTCTTTGTAATGATATTTTAGGAGGGTGTGGGTTGGTAGATTGGCGTCTGAAGCACAAGGAATCGTCACGAGAGCGACACATCCCGTGTCGACTAGGGATGCAAATGGCGCAGTAAACGGAGTGAAATGCATCACTAGTTCATTAACTCAAATTGACTGTATGCTTTAGGCCACGAATTTAGGAATTGATCAATTGAGGCCATAAACTCATTAATTTAACCAGTTACGGCCAGAGCGACCTGGTGAGAGAAAAAATGCCATGTGGCTGCCATGTCAGCGTTCCCTAGACCGTTTGTGAACTAAATTCTTCTTACAGTGATATATTTGCTAACAGAATCTACAACCAGGCTTGGCAAATCCGGCCCCTCAAACGCCCGCGGACGTGCCCGGGCGCGTCTGCGGGCACTGAGCGGGAACCCCTCAAATTTCCACAGTTGCAGTCGGACATTGACGACCCACAAGTATAGGGGATCAATTGTAGCTCTTTTCGATAAGTAAGAGTGTCGAACCCAACGAGGAGCAGAAGGAAATGACAAGTAGTTTTCAGTAAGGTAATGTCTGCAAGTGCTGAAATTGTAAGTAGCAGAGTAGTTTGATAGCAAGATAATTTGTAACGAGCAAGTAACGATAATAGTAACACGTATGCAGCAAGGTAGCCCAATCCTTTTGAGACAAAGGACAGGCCAAAACGGTCTCTTATGATAAGCAAAGCGTTCTTGAGGGTACACGGGAATTTCATCTAGTCACTTTCATCATGTTGGTTTCATTTGTGTTCGCTACTTTGATAATTTGATATGTGGGTGGACCGGTGCTTAGGTGCTGTTCTTACTTGAACAAACCTCCTACTTATGATTAACCCTCCCGCAAGCATCCGCAACTATGAGAAAAGTATTAAGAATAAATTCTAACCATAGCATTAAACTTTTGGGTCCAATCGGTCCCTTACGGAATAGCACATAAACTGGGGTTTAAGCTTCTGTCACTCTCGCAACCCATCATCTAATTGCTACTCCACAATGAATTCCCTTAGGCCCAAATATGATGAAGTGTCATGTAGTCGACGTTCACATGACACCACTAAGGGAATCACAACATACATACTATCAAAATATCGAACACATATCAAGTTCACATGATTACTTGCAACATGATTTCTCCTGTGACCTCAAGAACAACAGTAACTACTCACAAATGATAAACATGTTCATGATCAGAGGAGTATTAAATAGAATAATGGATCTGAACATATAATCTTCCACCAAATAAACCATATAGTAATCAACTACAAGATGTAATCAACACTACTAGTCACCCACAGGCACCAATTTATAGTTCCGGTAACAAGATTGAATACAAGAGATGAACTAGGGTTTGAGAGGAGATGGTGCTGTTGAAGATGTTGATGGAGATTTCCCTCCCCAAGATGGGAGAGTTGTTGGTGATGATGATGACGACGATTTCCCCCTCCGGGAGGTAAGTTCCCCCGGCGAAATCGCTCCACCGGAGGGCAAAATTGCTCCTGCCCAAGTTCCGCCTCGAGAAGGCGGCGCTCCATCCCGAAAGCCTTCTCTTTATTTTTTCTAGGTCAAAATGACTTGTATACTAGAAGATGGGCACCGGAGGTGGGCCGAGGAGGGCACAACTGATAACCCACAAGTATAGGGGATCACAACAGTTTTCGAGGGTAGAGTATTCAACCCAAATTTATTGATTCGACACAAGGGGAGCCAAAGAATATTCTCAAGTATTAGAAGTTGAGTTGTCAATTCAACCACACCTGGAAGACTTAATATCTACAACAAAGTATTTAGTAGCAAAGTAATATAGAAGTAACGGTAACGGTGGCAAAAGTAACAATAGCAGTTTTGTAGTAATAGTAACAGTGACAACGGAAAAGTAACTAAGCAAAGATCAATATGTGCAAAGGTCGTAGGCAATGGATCAGTGATGGATAATTATGTCGGATGCGATTCCTCATGCAATAGTTATCACATAGGGTGACACAGAACTAGCTCCAGTTAATCAATGTAATGTAGGCATGTATTCCGAATATAGTCATACGTGCTTATGGAAAAGAACTTGCATGACATCTTTTGTCCTACCCTCCCGTGGCAGTGGGGTCCTGTTGGAAACTAAGGGATATTAAGGCCTCCTTTTAATATAGTACCGGACCAAAGCATTAACACTTAGTGAATACATGAACACCTCAAACTACGGTCATCACCGGGAGTGGTCCTGATTATTGTCACTTCGGGGTTGCCGGATCATAACACATAGTAGGTGACTATTGACTTGCAAGATAGGATCAAGAACTCATATATATTCATGAAAACATAATAGGTTCAGATCTGAATTCATGGCACTCGGGCACTAGTGACAAGCATTAAGCATAGCAAAGTCATAGCAACATCAATCTGAGAACATAGTGGATACTAGGGATCAAACCCTAACAAAACTAACTCGATTACATGGTAAATATCATCCAACCCATCACCGTCCAGCAAGCCTACGATGGGATTACTCACGCACGGCGGTGAGCATCATGAAATTGGTGATGGAGGATGGCTCATGATGACGACGGCGACGGATTCCCCTCTCCGGAGCCCCGAACGGACTCCAGACCAGCCCTCCCGAGAGAGATTAGGGCTTGGCAGCGGCTCCGTATCGTAAAACGCGATGAATCCTTCTCTCTGATTTTTTTCTCCCCGAACGTGAATATATGGAGTTGGAGTTGAGGTCGGTGGAGTCTCAGGGGGCCCACAAGGCAGGGGGGCGCGCCCTGCACCCTCGTGGACAGGGTGTGGGCCCCCTGATGCTGATTCTTTCGCCAGTATTTTTTATTAATTCCAAAACGTGTCTCCGTGGATTTTCAGGTCATTCCGTGAACTTTTATTTCTGCACAAAAATAACACCATGGCAATTCTGCTGAAAACAGCGTCAGTTCGGGTTAGGTCCATTCAAATCATGCAAGTTAGAGTCCAAAATAAGGGCAAAAGTGTTTGGAAAAGTAGATACGTTGGAGACGTATCAACTCCCCCAAGCTTAAACCTTTGCTTGTCCTCAAGCAATTCAGTTGACAAACTGAAAGTGATAAAGAAAAACTTATACAAACTCTGTTTGATCTTGTTGTTGCAAATATGTAAAGCCAGAATTCAAGTTTTCAGCAAAGATTATGAACTAACCATATTCACAATAACATTGAGGTTTCATGTTTACTCATATCAATGGCATAATCAACTAGCGAGCTATAATAATAAATCTCAGATGACAACACTTTCTCAAAATAATCATAATATGATTTAACAAGATGGTATCTCGCTAGCCCTTTCCGAGACCGCAAAACATAAATGTAGAGCACCTCTGAAGATCAAGGACTGACTAGACATTGTAATTCATGGTAAAAGAGATCCAGTCATACTCAATGTAAATTAATAGTAATGCATGCAAATGACAGCAGTGCTCTCCAACTGGTGCTTTTTAATAAGAGGGTGATGACTCAACATAAAAGTAAATAGATAGGCCCTTCGCAGAGGGAAGCAGGGATTTATAGTGGTGCCAGGGCTCGAATAATATTTTGAGTGGCATACTTTCATTGTCAACATAACAACCAAGAGATCTCAATATCTTCCATGCTACACACATTATAGGCAGTTCCCAAGCAGAATGGTAAAGTTTATACTCCCCCACCACCAACAAACATCAATCCATGGCTTGTCCGAAACAACGGGTGCCTCCAACTAACAACAATCCTGGGGGAGTTCTGTTTGCAATTATTTTGATTTGAGCATGGGACTGGGCATCCCGTTTACCGGCCATTTTCTCGTGAATGATGAGCGGAGTCCACTCATCGTGGGAATAACCCACCTAGCATGGAAGATATAGACAACCCTAGTTGATACATGAGCTATTCGAGCATACAAAGCAGAATTTTATTTGAAGGTTTAGAGTTTGGCACATACAAATTTACTTGGAACGGTAGGTAAATACCGCATATAGGAAGGTATAGTAGACTCATATGGAACAACTTTGGGGTTTGATGGAACGACAGGTAAATACCGCATATGTTGGTTTGATTTATGTTCGCTACTTTGATAATTTGATATGTGGGTGGACCGGTGCTTAGGTGTTGTTCTTACTTGAACAAACCTCCTACTTATGATTAACCCTCCTGCAAGCATCCGCAACTACGAGAAAAGTATTAAGAATAAATTCTAACCATAGCATTAAACTTTTGGGTCCAATCTGTCCCTTACGGAATAGCGCATAAACTGGGGTTTAAGCTTCTTTCCCTCTCGGAACCCATCATCTAATTGCTACTCCACAATGCATTCCCTTAGGCCCAAATATGGTGAAGTGTCATGTAGTCGACGTTCACATGACACCACTAAGGGAATCACAACTTACATACTATCAAAATATCGAACACATATCAAGTTCACATGATTACTTGCAACATGATTTCTCCCGTGACCTCAAGAACAAAAGTAACTACTCACAAATGATAAACATCACTACAAAAAAATACACTTCCGTGATGATACGTGTTTGTCACAGTAGGTCACGTTTTCTGTCATGCATGTACATCCATGACAAATTTATGACATAATCAAGATAGTCATACCCGTGCTGTCGTAGAAGTGTTCCATGACATTACCAAAATTATCACCACGGAAGTGTCCACTTCCATGATGATAAATCGCGTGTCACAAAAGTGCTTTCGTCAAGGGTGACCGACACATGGCATCCACTGTAACGGAACGCCGTTAAGCTATCGGGTCCAGTTTTGGATCCGATAACCCGTTAACAGCCCGGACCAATGGTGATTTTCCACGTGTAAAATTCTGATTGGCTGACGGAAACACGTGTCAGCTCCGCGTGGGCACAGGTGTCACTCATCCAATGGGCGAGATGCGCCTATGATATGCTGACACGTGGACCGGCCCATAAAGTTTAAATGGGCCGGCCCAACTAAAGGCCCACAAGATTTTGCGGTCCATAATGGGCCAGCCCAGCAAAAGGCCCACGAGATTTTTCGTATCATAATGGGCCGGCCCAGCTAAAGGCCCATGAGATTTTGCGGGCCATAATGGGCCAGCCCAGCTAAAGGCCCGCGAGATTTTGTGGACCATAATGGGCTGGCCCGGATAAAAGCCCAACATTCTCAGTTAAGGCCCGTACGGCTAGTGTCAAATCGGCCCGTCAACGGCCTGTCCTAAACTTGTCATCATCGCGGCCCATGATCACTTCTGGCCCATTAACAGTCCGCTAAGTATATGGGCTGAATTAGGGCCCGGTGTATTTCCGGCCTGTTAAAGGTCCTGCTTCATTTGGGCCCATTACAGGCCATTGAAACTTTTGGCCCATAAACGACCGTGAAGGATTTGGGTCATACTCGGCCATGTCTGACATTGGCCTGTTAGCGGCCCACTATAGATTTGGGCCACTTTCAGCCTGTTGTGATTTTCGGCCTGTTAACGTCGGACGAAATCCATGGGCCATATGTGGCCCAACGTCACATCGGGCCCATTAACGGCCCATATAAAATGACGATAATCTAGCCCGACCGAACTTCCGGCCTGTTAAAGGCCAGTGTATTAGGTCGGCGCATTTACGACCCGTCCGAATTTTGGACTATGAACGATCCGCATCGTAAATGGGCCCAATCTCACTTTCGGTCTTTTAAAGGCCATGTTTTTTATGGGCTCGAGATATTTACACCTGTAAACAGCCTATTGTTACTGATGGCCCAAATTATGTTTAGGCCTGTTAAAGGCCCACTATGGGCACAAGCCTACCAGAAAAATATGAAATCTTATGCTGATTAGGCCCAGATATTTTTAGTGGGCTACATGCAAATTTTGGCCCATAGTCATTTTTAGCCCAATTGGGCCCGGCGAATGTTGGCATGTTGGGCTCCTACGAAGCTTTCGGCCGATTACATTACTAAGATAAACCTACACTATACAAAAATAGCGTCGTAATTATTGCAGCCTTTGGCAGCAGCATAAATGTTGTATCACAACAAAAGGCCTGTTGGCATAAAGTTTACAGTCCTTGCAGATAAAAGCACCATCAGATGTATAGAAGCACAGATCATTTGACCTGAGTGCTAATGTTTCAGGCTGTAGAATCTGATGGAGCAGCACGATCTTCACCATTTTTCCGCCATTGCTCTTGAACAACGAAGCGAATGTCTGATAGTCTGGTTTCAAAACCATTCATATCTTGACGACACTTGTCAACCACTATTCTTGTTTCCAAAACGACGTCCATTAGGGATTGGACTTGTGTCTGGAGCACAGATATATCACTCTGTCTAGCAGGAAGATTTTGTTCAGTAGGCGATTTGGACGAGGTTACCTTGACAACCAACCCAGAATTACGCAGGAAGGTGCTTTTTGCACTGTTAGTGGAGAGATACTGACGCACTGCAGCAAGAGGTGACATTGTGCCTGTGGTAGCCTCGTCACCTTCAGGTGGTTAGTGTACCAGATAAGTTACTAATGAGACAAAAACAAACAAAGTAGGTTACACGTTTATACATAACTTATTTTGGTGAACTACTGTAATACATTAGCATGTATTGTAGTGCCAACTACATAATAAAATCAATTTCGGAACATATGTCCATGTAGCATGCCTACTGTATTGTCTATTTCCTCACATTCGTTGACATCTAAGGATAAAGAGACATGGTTTAAAGTAGGATGAACATAGTATGACATCATTCATATCATGGGCAAATAGATATAAAACAAACAGGCTATTTTATCATTGTGTGCGCACGTGAACATAACAACTAGAATACAGATCAAGACCAAAAGAATATCCTTCATCTCTTTTAAACCATGTAAGGTGAAATGATATGTTAAGACAACTGTGTATAAAAGTGAACAGAGTAACTGACATTGGCTGCAAACCAAGTAGTTAAATGAACACATCACAGTACCAAACAGTTCAAAGGCAGGAGGAGTAAGGACTTACAATAGCGGCTTGAACTGGTGTGCTCATGCCCTTCATCTTGCTGGTGTGGCAATCCTTGAAGATTTGCACTGCATTCGTTTCAGGTTCTTTTTGGTCCGCACAGGCTTTCCTCTGTATTTGGAACAAGTCAATATAGATACGATTGTATGGCACAGAAAAAAGAAGGAAGTAGCAGCTATTTACAAGAGCCTCGCAGTGTGCAATATAGCTACAAGATCCTGTTGTGTGTTGGAATTTCACTTTAGAACGGTTGGTCTTGTTCTTCAAACAGTTAGCCTAGAAGAAGATACACTTGTAAGGCACATACATAAATACAAGTTCAGTATGTGGTCTGGTCAAATACATATAGCCTACCTGATACTTTGGATCAGACCAGTGTTTAATGAGGGCTGTCCAGTCATCATGTGTAATATATTCCACTCGAGATGTTTGGGCGATTTCATTGTTAGCCTTGCCTTCAAAGTGAGATTTTCTAAGGTGGTACTGATACTGTCGCAGAGCAGACTGAAAAACATGAGTGCATGCTTGTTTAGTTGCATCATCTTTCGGATCCAACTTGAACCTCATCTGTTGAAAAAAGAATGTGAGTCTTATTAGGAGGAAGCTAGAAAGTATGGTACAGAGCAAGACAATATTACTAATTGCGATGAATAACATTACTTAAGGATAAATGGTCAAGGAAGGTGTTAAACTGGGTATTGTCTTTCTCATTCCTATACTGGATCCACGTTGGGAGGATACGTGCATGACACCTAACAGCAACGGCTGCCTCTGATACTAACTTGGCTGACTCTGTAGCATCACGTGGCCTTTTTAAACCTGCCTCAAAATGGATCTCCATTCTTCCTCCTTTAGATTTTTGAAAGGATCGAGAAGAGGTGTCTAGAGGGGGGGTGAATAGACTCAAATCAAGAAAAGTTGCAGTTTTTAATTTCTCCTAAGTTGATGTGGAGTTTTAGCACAAGTTTAAACATTCACAATACATATCAAGCAAGCATGCAAGCATACAAGAGTATATGAGCAGCAGAAAGTAAAGCATGCAAGTTGCAAGAATGTAAAGAGAAGGGATTGGAGTGTGCAAACGCAATTTGGAGACACGGAGATTTTTTATCCGTGGTTCCGATAGGTGGTGCTATCGTACATCCACGTTGATGGAGACTTCAACCCACGAAGGGTAACGGTTGCGCGAGTCCACGGAGGGCTCCACCCACGAAGGGTCAACAAGGAAGCAACCTTGTCTATTCCACCATGACCGTCGCCCACGAAGGACTTGCCTCACTAGGGTAGATCTTCACGAAGTAGGCGATCTCCTTGCCCTTACAAACTCCTTGGTTCAACTCCACAATCTTGTCGGAGGCTCCCAAGTGACACCTAGCCAATCTAGGAGACACCACTCTCCAAGAAGTAACAAATGGTGTGTTGATGATGAACTCCTTGCTCTTGTGCTTCAAATGATAGTCTCCCCAACACTCAACTCTCTCTCATAGGATTGTATTTGGTAGAAAGAAGATTTGAGTGGAAAGCAACTTGGGGAAGGCTAGAGATCAAGATTTATGTGGTTGGAATGGAATATCTTGACCTCAACACAAGTGTAGGTGGTTCTCTCTCAGAAAATATGTATTGGAAGTGTAGGCATGTTCTGATGGCTCTCTCCACGAATGAAGAGTGGGTGGAGGGGTATATATAGCCTCCACACAAAATCTAACCGTTACACACAAATCACCAAACTCGGTGGGACCAATTCAGAGAACTCGGTCAGACCGATTTGGTTCATAATGTGACCGTTAGGTGTTTCGGAGGGACCGACTGGATCAACTCGATGGGACCGATGTGCTAGGGTTAGGGTAAATCCAAAACTCGGTTTGACCGATTACGCAAACTCGGTGGGACCACTACTAGGAAAGGGCCTACTAGTGGCGCACCAGTTTTGCCTACTAATGGCGCACTACTGGTGCGCCACTAGTACCACGCCACTAGTATTAAATACTAATGGCGCACCACTGGTGCGCCATTAGTATCTGGTATACTAATGGCGCATCACGCCGTGCGCCATTAGTATAGACCAACATGCGCCATTAGTGTGCCTCCCAGGGGGCGATATTTACACATGTGCTTTGCCATACTAATGGCGCACTGTGGGGTGATGCGCCATTAGTATCCTTTGGCATACTAATGGCGCACGTTGGGGTGATGTGCCATTAGTATGAATATTAGGGATTTTTTTCTTTTCTGATATTTGCACAGGTTACAAAATATATTATTGGACAGAATATAGACAGCACCACACGGCAACAGCAGATTCATCGAATACAATAGAAGATTAGTCTCCGAATACAATTCATCATATTAGTCTCCGAATTCAAAAGACCGAACAAAGATAGAACATTACAAGTCTCGAGCCCGCGAGTAGCGAGTTTGTCTTCACATTACAAGTCGATATCGATCATCTAAACTACCATCACATAGAAGAGAGCTGCGGTCATCACGATGAGCATCATCGCGATGAAAATGGTCTTCATTCGGTTCCTCCAACGCTCCCTCCTCTCTCCCGCTAGATAGCGCGCGTATCTAGATTCCGCCTCCGCCCTAGTGGTGTACCCTTTGTAACTGTTACTGCTGAAACGGTGAACCTGTCTCCAACACTCCTCCCAGTCGTCGTAGACTCCGGGAACCTTACCCTTGTACACGACATACGACGGAATCTCTATGCACTAGCCAAACAACAGACAATACATAAGCAATATATAAGTATGCAACAAAAGGATCGGAAGAAAAAAGCAAGACATTAATAGCACGATTCATGGTCCTACTAATAAATAACATCGATTACATCTGAGTTGAACGACTGTCCAAACCAAAGAGACATACAAGTTCATTAAAGTTTAATTACAACATGAGCTAATCGATGTTTCAGAACTACACATAGCATCACTACTTTCGACTCGACTCATGGGACTGGAGCGTGGATGAAGCCGCCGTCTTTCGTGATGGTCATGAAGTCGCGGGCGTTGTCAGCTTGCATTTGTAGCGTTGTGTCTATCTCACTATTGGACGGTTGATATTTGAGGTAGAACTGCCTCGAGGTACGAAGGACATCTTGATGGATGATTTCTGCAAACTCTGACTGGATGCGAAAGAATTCTTGTCGGATGTCCGCGTCCTGGATTGCCGCCAAGCTTGCGGCCCAATCTTTGAGATTATTTGGTAGCAGAAGGTGATTATGGTCCCGTACGATCGCCCGCATGTGATGGAGGGCGTAGTAGGCATCCTTCTGACCACCAGGCGGCTGCTTGACGCAGGGGAACGTCGTATTGTGGGTGAACACATGCCTGCCGTACCTACGAGCTGGCCTCTTAAAGGTGCCTCCAGATGCGGCGTAGCCGGGGAGAGCATCATCAAGAACTTTCTTGATATTTGTGTAGTCTATCTTGGAGTCACGGTCCGGGTCGAAATACGTGGCCATGGAATATTTCGGGCTTAAGAGGATGAGTGTGCAATGTGTGTTACTGCACAGAACACGGAATGTTAGAAAAAAAGAACGATCGAAATCTAAGAAATCATATGTTACGGGGCGGTTAGGGGATGACTTACTCGGGAAAGTAAGGCACGAGGAAGTTATCCTTATCTTGGTTTGCCAGAATGACGCCTTCGAGGTGTGAACTCGCGACTTGCCGGTCCCCAGTGCTGCCCAAGATCTTGGCACGCATGTAGAAGGGGTCGACTATCACAATGTCCGGGGTCTTGTCTCTAATGATCGGCATCTCCATACTCAGCGAAAACAGCCGAATGAAGGTGTAGTGCAGCGGATGAAGGTTAAGCATAGCAAAGATGTCATCAAACCGCAGGACGATCGTACCCCCGACGGCGCTATCCACAAAGCCCTTGCCCTCTGGCACCTTGGCCACGAAAACCGGGTATGCCACGTCATTCTCTCTGAGACGCCGCTTCTCCAAAGAAAGAAAACTGTCATGCAGACTTCGCATAGCACCGGTTGCAGCATTGAGCATATTTGTCGGTAGCATCGCCCTACCCGCCACATGCACCCTCCTCGAGATATGCTTAGGTGAAGGTGGCCCGTCCTGAGCACGGATCGTACTCGGTGCCGGCTGGCTTGCACCGGCGCCCTTGTTAGTCTTTCGTTTCCGTCCCTTCTTCCTGATCTGCTGTAATGGGATCGAGTTCTGCTCATAGACCGCCTTCTTGAGCGTGTTGGGGCTGATAATATTTCGCACCTCAACTATCTGAGGCTCGGTGAAGGCGGCAGCTGGAGGCGTCTCCTGAGAACTGAACACCAGACGACGCCTGTTGCAATTGGGTTTCTCCGCCGTACCAGCTAGATCGCGGTCGTCTTTTTCAAGGTTGGGTTCTTGAGAAGGAGGCCCGCCGAACTCGTCACCGTACCCATGTTCGGCAAAGTACTTATCGACGTTGGTAAATGTACCGTCGTCGTTGTCGTCGTCCGGATCCTGTGCCATATGCATGTCCGGATCCTATGCCATAGGGATGTCCGGCATGTCCGGTAGCGTTGCACCGTTCTTGCCATGGCTTGGCGCTGGCATGACTAGCGGTCTTGGTTGTGGGGTGGTGTCCCCCGCCCCCAAACGAATCTGGCTCTTCGGCCAAAGCAGGGGCCAGCTTACGCAGGCGCTGAGGGTCATCACATCATCTTCGTCGGCCCTAGCGGGTCGAATCGGAGGTAACAACTCGTCGCAGCCTGGCAGCACCCGAACCAGTTCAACCCTATAATGGGTGGGTGGCATCGGACTACCGTGGAACACGCGGTTTCCCGGTTGAACGATTCTGCCCTTGGCGACATCGACCAACTCGCCGCCCACGAAGTGTAGGACAGTGCAAGGAACGTCGGCGGCGCCCTGCGAAAACATGTAGGGCGTCAGGGATGCCCAGTCAAAGGCAAGGAGATGAAGTCATCGGCCGAGAGGCTTAGTTACCGTGATGCCGTCGAGCTCGGCTAATGTCGAGGCACCGCCAACGGCGGGCGTGCAACTGACGGAGGGGCCGCTTGCTGGCGAGGTGCCGGCCGGCGTACACCCGGGTGAATTTGCTCCAATGCCCGTGCCGGCGCCGGCGACACGAATACTATTGGAAATATGCCCTAGAGGCAACAATAAATGGTTATTATTATATTTCTTTGTTCATGGTAATTGTCTATTGTTCATGCTATAATTGTGTTATCCGGAAATCGTAATACATGTGTGAATATATAGACCACAACGTGTCCCTAGTAAGCCTCTAGTTGACTAGCTCATTGATCAACAGATAGTCATGGTTTCCTGACTATGGACATTGGATGTCGTTGATAACGGGATCACATCATTAGGAGAATGATGTGATGGACAAGACCCAATCCTAAGCATATCATAAGAGATCGTGTAGTTTCGTTTGCTAGAGCTTTTCCAATGTCAGGTATCTATTCCTTAGACCATGAGATCGTGCAACTCCCAGATACCGTAGGAGTGCTTTGGGTGTGCCAAACGTCACAACGTAACTGGGTGACTATAAAGGTGCACTACGGGTATCTCCGAAAGTGTCTGTTGGGTTGGCACGGATCGAGACTGGGATTTGTCACTCCGTGTGACGGAGAGGTATCTCTGGGCCCACTCGGTAATGCATCATCATAATGAGCTCTATGTGACTAAGGCGTTAGTCACGGGATCATGCATTGCGGTACAAGTAAAGAGACTTGCCGGTAACGAGATTGAACAAGGTATTGGGATACCGACGATCGAATCTCAGGCAAGTAACATACCGATTGACAAAGGGAATTGCATACGGGATTGATTGAATCCTCGACACCGTGGTTCATCTGATGAGATCATCGTGGAACATGTGGGAGCCAACATGGGTATCCAGATCCCGCTGTTGGTTATTGACCGGAGAGGCGTCTCGGTCATGTCTGCATGTCTCCCGAACCCGTAGGGTCTACACACTTAAGGTTCGGTGACGCTAGGGTTCTAGAGATATGTGTATGCGGAAACCCGAAAGTTGTTCGGAGTCCCAGATGAGATCCCGGACGTCACGAGGAGTTCCGGAATGGTCTGGAGGTGAAGAATTATATATAGGAAGTCATGTTTCGGCCACCGGGAAAGTTTTGGGGGTTATCGGTATTGTACCGGGACCACCGGAAGGGTCTCGGGGGTCCACCGGGTGGGGCCACCTATCCCGAAGGGCCCCGTGGGCTGAAGTGGGAAGGGAACCAGCCCCTAGTGGGCTGGGCGCCCCCCCATGGGCCTGCCCGCATGCGCCTAGGGTTGGAAACCCTAGGGTGGGGGTGCTTCCCACTTGCCTTGGGGGGCAAGGCACCCCCTTGGCCGCCGCCCCACACCCTAGATGGGGTTTGGCCGGCGCCCCCCTCCCAAGGGGGCTATATATAGGGGGGGAGGGAGGGCAGCAACATTACAGCCTTGGGCGCCTCCCTCCTCCCCTGCTACACCCCTCTCTCTCGTAGAAGCTCGGCGAAGCCCTGCCAGCATCCCGCTACATCCACCACCACGCCGTCGTCCTGCTGGATCTCCATCAACCTCTCCTTCCCCCTTGCTGGATCAAGAAGGAGGAGACGTCGCTGCACCGTACGTGTGTTGAACGCGGAGGTGCCGTCCGTTCGACACTCGGTCATCGGTGATTTGGATCACGGCGAGTACGACTCCGTCATCCACGTTCATTGGAACGCTTCCGCTCACGATCTACAAGGGTATGTAGATGCACTCCTTTCCCCTCGTTGCTAGTATACTCCATAGATGCATCTTGGTGAGCGTAGGAAAATTTTAAAATTATGCTGCGATTCCCAACAGTGGCATCATGAGCCAGGCCTATTCGTAGTTACTATGCACGAGTAGAACACAAAGCAGTTGTGGGCGTTGATGTTGCCAATTCTTCTTGCTGCTACTATTCTTTTCTTGTTTTGGCGGTATTGTAGGATGAAGCGGCCCGGACCGACCTTACACGTACGCTTACGTGAGACAGGTTCTACCGATTGACATGCACTAGTTGCATAAGGTGGCTAGCGGGTGTCTGTCTCTCCTACTTTAGTCGGAACGGATTCGATGAAAAGGGTCCTTATGAAGGGTAAATAGAAGTTGGCAAATCACGTTGTGGTCATACGTAGGTAAGAAACGTTCTTGCTAGAAACCAACAAACCACGTAAAAACTTGCAACAACAATTAGAGGACGTCTAACTTGTTTTTGCAGCAAGTGCTATGTGATGTGATATGGCCAGAAGATGTGATGAATGATATATGTGATGTATGAGATTGATCATATTCTTGTAATAGGAATCACGACTTGCATGTCGATGAGTATGACAACCGGCAGGAGCCATAGGAGTTGTCTTTATTATTTTGCATGACCTGCGTGTCATTGAATAACGTCATGTAAATTACTTTACTTTGTTGCTAAACGCGTTAGCCATAGAAGTAGAAGTAATCGTTGGCGTGACGACTTCATGAAGACACAATGATGGAGATCATGGTGTCATGCCGGTGACGAAGATGATCATGGTGCCCCGAAGATGGAGATCAAAGGAGCATAATGATATTGGCCATATCATGTCACTATTTGATTGCATGTGATGTTTATCATGTTTTTGCATCTTATTTGCTTAGAACGACGGTAGTAAGTAAGATGATCCCTTATAATAATTTCAAGAAAGTGTTCACCCTAACTGTGCACCATTGCGAAGGTTCGTTGTTTCGAAGCACCACGTGATGATCGGGTGTGATAGATTCTAACGTTCGAATACAACGGGTGTTGACGAGCCTAGCATGTACAGACATGGCCTCGGAACACACGCAATACACTTAGGTTGACTTGATGAGCCTAGCATGTACAGAGATGGCCTCGGAACACGGAGGACCGAAAGGTCGAGCATGAGTCGTATAGAAGATACGATCAACACGGAGATGTTCACCGATCTTGACTAGTCCGTCTCACGTGATGATCGGACACGGCCTAGTTAACTCGGATCATGTTTCACTTAGATGACTAGAGGGATGTCTATCTGAGTGGGAGTTCATCAAATAATTTGATTAGATGAACTTAATTATCATGAACTTAGTCTAAAATCATTACACTATGTCTTGTAGATCTAATGGCCAACGTTGTCCTCAATTTCAACGCGTTCCTAGAGAAAACCAAGCTGAAAGATGATGGCAGCAACTATACGGACTGGGTCCGGAACCTGAGGATATCCTCATAGTAGCCAAGAAAGATTATGTCTTAGAAGCACCGCTAGGTGATGCACCAATCCCACAGAACCAAGACGTTATGAACGCTTGGCAGCAGCGTGCTGATGATTACTCCCTCGTTCAGTGCGGCATGCTTTACAGCCTAGAACCGTGTCTCCAAAAGCGTTTTGAGAAACATGGAGCATATGAGATGTTCGAGGAGCTGAAATTAGTTTTCCAAGCTCATGCCCGGGTCGAGAGATATGAAGTCTCCGACAAGTTCTTCAGCTGTAAAATGGAGGAAAATAGTTCTGTAAGTGAGCAAATACTCAGAATGTCTGGGTTGCACAACCGCTTGACTCAGCTGGGAGTTAATCTCCCGGATGACGCGGTTATTGACAGAATCCTTCAGTCGCTTCCACCAAGCTTCAAGAGCTTTGTGATGAACTACAATATGCAGGGGATGGAAAAGACCATTCCTGAGGTATATTCGATGCTGAAATCAGCGGAGGTGGAAATCAGAAAATAACATCAAGTGTTGATGGTGAATAAAACCACTAAGTTCAAGAAGGGCAAGGGTAAGAAGAACTTCAAGAAGGACGGCAAGGGAGTTGCCGCACCCGGTAAACCAGTTACTGGGAAGAAGTCAAAGAATGGACCCAAGCCTGAAACTGAGTGCTTTTATTGCAAGGGAAGTGGTCACTGGAAGCGGAACTGCCCCAAATACTTAGCGGAAAAGAAGGCCGGCAACACCAAAGGTATATGTGATATACATGTAATTGATGTGTACCTTACCAGTACTCGTAGTAGCTCCTGGGTATTTGATACCGGTGCGGTTGCTCATATTTGTAACTCAAAACAGGAACTACGGAATAAACGAAGACTGGCGAAGGACGAGGTGACGATGCGCGTCGGGAATGGTTCCAAGGTCGATGTGATCGCCGTCGGCACGCTACCTCTGCATCTACCCACGGGATTAGTTTTAAACCTCAATAATTGTTATTTAGTGCCAGCTTTGAGCATGAACATTGTATCTGGATCTCGTTTAATTCGAGATGGCTACTCATTTAAATCCGAGAATAATGGTTGTTCTATTTATTTGAGAGATATGTTTTATGGTCATGCCCCGCTGGTCAATGGTTTATTCTTGATGAATCTCGAACGTGATGTTACACATGTTCATAGTGTGAATACCAAAAGATGTAAAGTTGATAACGATAGTTCCACATACTTGTGGCACTGCCGCCTTGGTCACATTGGTGTCAAGCGCATGAAGAAGCTCCATGCAGATGGACTTTTGGAGTCTCTTGATTACGAATCATTTGACACATGCGAACCATGCCTCATGGGTAAGATGACCAAGACTCCGTTCTCCGGAACAATGGAGCGAGCAACCAACTTATTGGAAATCATACATACCGATGTGTGCGGTCCAATGAGTGTTGAGGCTCGCGGAGGATATCGTTATGTTCTCACTCTCACTGATGACTTAAGTAGATACGGGTATGTCTAACTAATGAAACACAAGTCTGAAACCTTTGAAAAGTTCAAGGAATTTCAGAGTGAGGTTGAGAATCAACGTGACAGGAAAATAAAATTCTTGCGATCAGATCGTGGTGGAGAATATTTAAGTCACGAATTTGGTGCACACTTAAGGAAATGTGGAATAGTTTCACAACTCACGCCGCCTGGAACACCTCAGAGAAACGGTGTGTCCGAACGTCGTAATCGCACTCTATTGGATATGGTGCGATCTATGATGTCTCTTACCGATTTACCGCTCTCATTTTGGGGCTATGCTTTGGAGACTGCCACATTCACTTTAAATAGGGCTCCGTCGAAATCCGTTGAGACGACACCGTATTAATTATGGTTTGGGAAGAAACCTAAGCTATCGTTTCTAAAAGTTTGGGGATGCAATGCTTATGTCAAGAAACTTCAACCTGAAAAGCTCGAACCCAAGTCGGAGAAATGCGTCTTCATAGGATACCGTAAGGAAACTATTGGGTATACCTTCTACCTCAGATCCGAAGGCAAGATCTTCGTTGCCAAGAACGGGTCCTTTCTAGAGAAGGAGTTTCTCTCGAAAGAATTGAGTGGGAGGAAAGTGGAACTTGATGAGGTGATAGTCACCCCTTCCGAACCGGAAAGTAGCGCAGCGCGGGAAGATGTTCCTGTGGTGCCTACACCGACTGGGGAGGAAGTTAATGATGATGATTATGAAGCTACGGATCAAGTTACTACTGAACTTCGTAGGTCCACAAGGACACGTTCCGCACCAGAGTGGTACGGTAATCCTGTCCTGGAAATCATGTTGTTAGACAACGGTGAACCTTCAAACTATGAAGAAGCGATGGCAGGCCCGGATTCCGAAAAATGGCTAGAAGCCATGAAATCCGAGATAGGATCCATGTATGAAAACGAAGTATGGACTTTGACTGACTTGCCCGACGATCGGCGAGCCATAGAAAACAAGTGGATCTTTAAGAAGAAGACAGACGCGGATGGTAATGTGACCATCTATAAGGCTCGACTTGTCGCTAAGGGTTATCGACAAGTTCAAGGGGTTGACTACGATGAGACTTTCTCACCCGTAGCGAAGCTGAAGTCAGTCCGAATCATGTTAGCAATTGCCGCATACTATGATTATGAGATATGGCAGATGGACGTCAAAACGGCATTCCTTAACGGCTTCCTTAAGGAAGAGTTGTATATGATGCAGCCGGAAGGTTTTGTCGATCCTAAGAATGCTAACAAAGTATGCAAGCTCCAGCGCTCAATCTATGGGCTAGTGCAAGCATCTCGGAGTTGGAACAATCGCTTTGATGAGATGATCAAAGCATTTGGGTTTACACAGACTTATGGAGAAGCCTGTGTTTACAAGAAAGTGAGTGGGAGCTCTGTAGCATTTCTCATATTATATGTGGATGACATACTATTGATGGGAAATGATATAGAATTCTTGGAAAGTATAAAGGCCTATTTGAATAAGTGTTTTTCAATGAAGGACCTTGGAGAAGCTGCTTATATATTAGGCATCAAGATCTATAGAGATAGATCAAGACGCCTCATTGGTCTTTCACAGAGTACATACCTTGACAAGATATTGAAGAAGTTCAATATGGATCAGTCCAAGAAGGGGTTCTTGCCTGTATTGCAAGGTGTGCAATTGAGCACAGCTCAATGTCCGACCACGGCAGAAGATATAGAAAAGATGAGTGTCATCCCCTATGCCTCGGCCATAGGGTCTATTATGTATGCCATGCTGTGTACCAGACCTGATGTAAACCTTGCCGTAAGTTTGGTAGGAAGGTACCAAAGTAATCCCGGCATGGAACACTTGACAGCGGTCAAGAATATCCTGAAGTACCTGAAGAGGACTAAGGATATGTTTCTCGTTTATGGAGGTGACGAAGAGCTCGTCGTAAAGGGTTACGTCGACGCTAGCTTCGACACAGATCTGGATGACTCGAAGTCACGAACCGGATACGTGTATATTTTGAATGGAGGAGCAGTAAGCTGGTGCAGTTGCAAGCAAAGCGTCGTGGCGAGATCTACATGTGAAGCGGAGTACATGGCAGCCTCGGAGGCAGCTCAGGAAGCAGTCTGGATGAAGGAGTTCATTACCGACCTAGGGGTGATTCCCAATGCGTTGGGCCCGATGACTCTCTTTTGTGACAACACTGGAGCTATTGCCCTTGCGAAGGAGCCCAGGTTTCACAGGAAGACCAGGCATATCAAGCGTCGCTTCAACTCCATTCGTGAAAGTGTTCAAAATGGAGACATAGATATTTGTAAAGTACATACGGACCTGAATGTAGCAGATCCGTTGACTAAACCTATCCCTAGGGCAAAACATGATCAACACCAGGACGCAATGGGTGTTAGATTCATCACAATGTAACTAGATTATTGACTCTAGTGCAAGTGGGAGACTGTTGGAAATATGCCCTAGAGGCAATAATAAATGGTTATTATTATATTTATTAGTTCATGGCAATTGTCTATTGTTCATGCTATAATTGTGTTATCTGGAAATCATAATACATGTGTGAATATATAGACCACAATGTGTCCCTAGTAAGCCTCTAGTTGACTAGCTCGTTGATCAACAGATAGTCATGGTTTCCTGACTATGGACATTGGATGTCGTTGATAACGGGATCACATCATTAGGAGAATGATGTGATGGACAAGACCCAATCCTAAGCATAGCATAAAAGATCGTGTAGTTTCGTTTGCTAGAGCTTTTCCAATGTCAGGTATCTATTCCTTAGACCATGATATCATGCAACTCCCGGATACCGTAGGAGTGCTTTGGGTGTGCCAAACGTCACAACGTAACTGGGTGACTATAAAGGTGCACTACGGGTATCTCCGAAAGTGTCTGTTGGGTTGGCACGGATCGAGACTGGGATTTGTCACTCCGTGTGACGGAGAGGTATCTCTGGGCCCACTCGGTAATGCATCATCATAATGAGCTCTATGTGACTAAGGCGTTAGTCACGGGATCATGCATTGCGGTACGAGTAAAGAGACTTGCCGGTAACGAGATTGAACAACGTATTTGGATACCGACGATCGAATCTCGGGCAAGTAACATACCGATTGACAAAGGGAATTGCATACGGGATTGATTGAATCCTCGACACCGTGGTTCATCCGATGAGATCATCGTGGAACATGTGGGAGCCAACATGGGTATCCAGATCCCGCTGTTGGTTATTGACCGGAGAGGCGTCTCGGTCATGTCTGCATGTCTCCCGAACCCGTAGGGTCTACACACTTAAGGTTCGGTGACGCTAGGGTTGTAGAGATATGTGTATGCGGAAACCCGAAAGTTGTTCGGAGTCCCGTATGAGATCCCGGACGTCACGAGGAGTTCCAGAATGGTCCGGAGGTGAGAAATTATATATAGGAAGTCAAGTTTCGACCACCGGGAAAGTTTCGGGGGTTATCGGTATTGTACCGGGACCACCGGAAGGGTCCCGGGGGTCCACCGGGTGGGGCCACCTATCCCGGAGGGCCCCGTGGGCTGAAGTGGGAAGGGAACCAGCCCCTAGTGGGCTGGGCGCCCCCCCATGGGCCTCCCCCTATGCGCGTAGGATTGGAAACCCTAGGGTGGGGGGGCTTCCCACTTGCCTTGGGGGGCAAGCCACCCCCTTGGCCGCCGCCCCCCACCCTAGATGGGGTTTGGCCGGCGCCCCCCTCCCAGGGGGCCTATATAAAGGGGGGGAGTGAGGGCAGCAACATTACAGCCTTGGGCGCCTCCCTCCTCCCCTGCTACACCCCTCTCTCTCGTAGAAGCTCGGCGAAGCCCTGCCGGCATCCCGCTACATCCACCACCACGCCGTCGTGCTGCTGGATCTCCATCAACCTCTCCTTCCCCCTTGCTGGATCAAGAAGGAGGAGACGTCGCTGCACCGTACGTGTGTTGAACGCGGAGGTGCCGTCCGTTCGGCACTCGGTTATCGGTGATTTGGATCACGGCGAGTACGACTCCGTCATCCACGTTCATTGGAATGCTTCCGCTCGCGATCTACAAGGGTATGTAGATGCACTCCTTTCCCCTTGTTGCTAGTATACTCCATAGATGCATCTTGGTGAGCGTAGGAAAATTTTAAAATTATGCTACGATTCCCAACAAATACCGCCTCCGTCGGAGACACCAATGGCGCCGCCTGCGCGTTGTGCTAGTTGCTGGCCGTGAAGCTGGGAACCGGGGGAGGCCCGTGTTGGCCGACCGCAATCCACGTTGTCAGCCACTGAATCAAGGTAGGCACCATGGTGGTGTGCGTCGTTCCCAGTTGTTGTTGCACTTGCTCTTGGACAATCTCCGGAATCCGCGCCACTTGTTCCTTGAGTTCTTGAACATCGCGCGACTGGCTTTCCGAGCTGGTCTTTTCTCCTTTCGCCCACCAGCGGTATAGTATGACGACCATTTTATGGACAAGCCTTTGCCGGCCACACGACCAGCTGACGACGGCTTACTGAGCTTATCCTTGTTTTTCATTACGTTCAACGCCCTATTTAAAAGGGTGTCTAAAGGGGAGCTCTGAGACGACCCCGCGCTACTGCTTTCAGCCTCCTGGGGAAGGAATGTGAACCATTTAGAAATTTGGCTTCATTAATTAGAATGCAACCATATGGAGCTAATTACGCGGGGGTGTATTCCTTACCAGAACAAGCTCAAGCGCCCTGGTCTTCGGATCCGTGGTAAGCTCCTTTGTTACCGGGTCCTCCTTGTACCGGGCCCTGACAAAGTTCCTGGTCTGCTTGTCACGGAATTTCTCAAAGCGGGGCGGTAGGCCTTGCTCGGCACGCTCCGCGTCCTCCTTGTCCCATATAGGCTCCGCCACTCTGTAACCGCCGGGACCGAGTTGGTGGACCCCTAAGTTCAACTGCCGCATTTCTTTCCCCCACTGACTTGATTCAGAGGTTGCGCTGCTCTCGCACTTGATCTTGAACTCCTTATAGTCATCTTCGTTGATCAAAGGATATTTCGCCTTGATCTTCTCATAAATATCACCTTTTTCAATCATTGCCTTCACCGTGCTATGCCAAGTAGACAGGGCCGTGCTCATCCTCGTGAGGGCGGCACTGTTCACTTTATTCCCTGAGAGGCGTGTGTTTGCAAAGTCAGCGGGGAACTTGTATCGTTCGTGCAGCTTCGTGAAGAGGAGGCTGCGCAAATTCCCTCGGTCCTTATGCCTTAGGTTCTCGGTGTTGATCGAGACGGTGCTCCGGAGAATGCACCCGAGCTGAACCGAGTACCCCTTGACTACTTGTTTGGGCGCCGTTGGATGCCCGTCGGATGCCCGTCGGAGTTCACTTCAGTAAATTCCTCCTTGACGGTGCCGAGCACGCTCGGGCGCCGGTCCTTCCATTGCCTCTTCGGTTGGCTGCCATCTGTGCGTGCGCCGCCATCATCAGTGGTGGCACCCTCGGCGGCACCATCAGTGGTGTCATCCCCAACGCCACTAGGGGTTGTGTAGTCAGGATCGGTGTCTTCCGCGGCATCCTCATAGCGGTGAGGTTCTTCCTCCAGCTCCTGGGACAGCTCCCAGAATTGCTTGCCGCCCGAACCGCCGACCTCATCGTTGTGGGCCATGTTTCGCTCTAAATAGGAAAAAAGTTTGGTCAAAAAGTTGGTTATTGTCAAGGAACAAGATCATGGTCTCATCATTTAGGGTTTGTCGACACCGAGGCATCCTAAAAGCTAAGCTTTTATCATTTAGGGTTTGTCGACGCTGAGGCACCCTAAAAGCCTAAGCTTTCATCATTTAGGTTCTTATCGACACCGAGGCACCCTAAAAGCCAAGGTTTTATAATTTAGGGTTTGTCGACGCCTAGGCACCCTAAAAGCTAAGCTGGGAAGGAGAATTCTAAGTTGGGCCTAATCAGTTGGCTCTATTGCCACCTATGGTTTAATGCAGCAAGAATAAAGGGGCAGTTGATCCTACTTAATTAAGTACTAAGACCCCGGCCCATGCATTAGTCACAAGTACCCCATATGTCCTATTTTTAGCAAAGTCATGCTAAAATTCACGGAAAATTTCAGCATGACTTTGCTGAAAATAGGACATATGGAGTACCCGAATTTGACGGAAGGGAAGTTAATCGACATTCCAGCAAACTCAAGGGCCTCTCGGGGTACCTGCAAAATCATCACGGCACGATGGTCGGAGACAAAACCCAGCAAACTAGCAAAGTTACTGACGTGTTTACAGAAATTGTTTTCTGTAAAAGATGATCATCATCTTTACAAGTCTTTCTCAATGTGATCACAAGTAATTCAGAGGCATCACAAGTAATTCAGAGCATCACAAAGCATTAGTAGTTCAGTACATGAACAAGTTTTACAAAGCACATCAATATGTACTGTATTTCATTGTGGAGTGATATACAGTATGTTACAGCAAAGAAACAGCTTAATCCATGCCTGTTGATGCCCTGTTCTTGCTGAACTTTATGACAGTATATACAACAACTTATCCTAAATGTGGCTAGAACTGCAGATTTACAAATTAAAGGACACAAACTCAAGCAAGCTTCCTGAACAATACCCTGACAGTAAACATAGGACAAGCAATGAATTTCTATAACCAGTAAGAACAAGGGGATGATTTTAGCAAGTTAAGTGCGGGTCTAATACCCTGTGAACCAACAGAGTGTGGGTCACCACAGATTCTGTAGTCAAAAACCTTCAGGACAGAGTGAAAATAGTTACAATATGCTTGCAAGTAATTTTTCTGTAACTAAGGCACAATATGCTTGCAAGTAAATCACAATATGCTTGCAAGTAATTTTTCTGTAACAGTCTTGCCCCTATTTGAAGGACAAGCAAATAGATACAATGGATAAATTTGGCACAATCCTAAGGCACAATCCTCTGACTAATTCATCACTGTAGGCTAGCATGAAACACACTCCTCCAAAAAAAGCCTAAAATTCCACTATTATTGCCTGTAAAAAAGCCTAAAATCCACTAGTATTGCCTCTAAAAAAGCCTTAAAAGTCCACTATTATTGACACTCAAAATATGATCTGAACTGTAAGGAGTTAACTAAAAAATGAGTGTTAACTGAAGTTTTCCAGTACAGATCATAACTGAAGTTATTCAGAGAATATTGTTTCTCTTGATCAGCATCCGAACCTTACTAATTGTATTCTACTTGTCAACTTTGTTGCCCAAATACTTAAATGTTAGCTTAAGTGATGGAACAACGAATTCTTGTTGCTGGTATGAACTCTGAACAGGCAAATGATGTCTATGATGATCTGATTCATGTGAATTTTCTAGTCCATAATGGTCACCAAATAGTAGCATCCAACTGCTTAGCTCTAGCTTGTCAATGACATTGTATTCTATTTTTTTGTTATTAGCGTATCCTCCGTTGTCAGACTTTTCAATCTTGACAAGAAACATGAGCTGCTAATTCTTGAAGAAAAGGTGTAGCCTATGTACTGCAATTGAACATCTTGAATAAATGAGAAAAGTTCATCTAGGCTGTAGCTTATGTACTGCAATTGATGTATTGATACAGACGGAAAAGGAGTATGTTATGTGCTGCTTATAACTAAGTTATGTGCTGTTATTGCCTCTGTACATGTGAGATTATGTGTTGTCATTGCCTCTGGACATGTGGGATCATGCTGAGATTATGTGCAACTGACTTAACCTCGGGAGGGAGGAAGGAGGAAGGAGGAGAGGTACCTGGGCGGGCGCGGCCGGTCGCCGGAGGGGTCGGGGTCGGGGTTGGGGTCGGGGTCGGCGGCGGCGGTGGCGTCGAAGGGATGGCTCGAGGGCGTCCGAGCTCTTCCGGGTCCTCGTAGTCGAAGAGGAAGACGGCGGCGGTCCTCCTGGGCGCCTC
>NC_057802.1:371523728-371524233 GCF_018294505.1 Triticum aestivum
GCGCGGGGGCGGCGGCGCGGGGGAGCTGCAGTGGTGGGGGGCGCGGGGGCGGCGGGGGTGGGGTCCAGCGGGGGTCGGGGTGGCGGCGTCGTGGGTCGGGGCAGCGCGCGGGTGGATCTGGCGAGGGAGAGGGACGAAGGGGATCTGGCGAGGGAGAGGAAGGAATTAGCTAGGGGGGAAGCTTACTAATGGTGCACCCCGCAGCGGTGCGCCATTAGTATGTTAATTTAGATAGCAATGGTGCACCCACGATCGGTGCGCCATTAGTAATCTTTTTTTATATAGCAATGGCGCACCAGCCAGAGGTGCGCCATTAGTAATCTGTTTTTTATATAGCAATGGCACACCAGCCACAGGTGCGCCATAAGTAATTTTTTTTTATTATTTTTTGTTGCATCTAATAATTTTTTAGAAAATGAATATGAATATGAAACAGTAATAATTTTTTAAAAAATATCATCAAATTTGTTATTTGAAAATATTTATGAATATGAAAAAATATCAT
>NC_057802.1:371524675-371561295 GCF_018294505.1 Triticum aestivum
CGGTGGAGCGGGGGAGAGGGTGCGGGGGGTGCTCGGCGGCGAGGGGGACCGGATCTCGCGAGGTGGGATAGAAATCGAGATGCTGGGGGATCGAGATCGAGTGTCCATGAAATTTAAAAATATTCATGAGTTCAAAAAGTGCCCATGAAATACAATCGAGAAATGAAGGCTACAATTTAAATACAATCGATCTTAGCTAGCTATTTGTTCACAATCTTCTTGCCCTTATTTTTCGTAAATGGAGCTCTTCTCTTGAACGGACGTCCTTTAGGTAGGATGGTCCTGCTTCTTCTTGTGGTGTATGCTGATACTTCATCGTCGTCATCATGTTCCATCTTTGGGTCGCCGTACTTGTCGAAGTCTTGCTCATTGGCGACTCCATCCATTCCGATGATCTTCCTTTTGCCTCTCCTCACGACAACACGACTGGGCTTTGACGGGTCGGTAATGAAGAAGCATTGGTCCACTTGGGAAGCCAGTACCCATGGCTCATTTTTCGCGGTGACGTTCACGCCTGCGGTCTTGGATTTGGCTTCGGGTATAACCATGATGGTGAAATACCGGTCTTCTTTTATGACGCTCTTGGCCCATCTGACACGGAACATCGGGACCTTCTCTCCAGCGTAGCTCAGCTCCCAGATCTCCTCGATCCTTCCGTAGTATCTGTCCTTGTCATTACCGGTGTAGGATTCCATCGTTACCCCGGAGTTCTGATAACCATCGCTCTTCATGTTCTTGTCCTCGGTGTAGAATGTGTAGCCGTTGATATCGTACGCCTCATACGTCATCAGGTTGTGCTCGGCACCCTGTGACAAGGCGAATATGAGTTGTTCTTCCACGGAAGAATCCTCATGTAAAGGGTACGACAAAAGCTTCTGCTTGAACCAACGCGTGAAACATGAGTTGTGCTCTTTGATTATATCTCCGTCTGTCCTCTGTTGGCCTCGGTCATTGTACGTCTTCTCAATAAAGGTTTTGTGCTCTACCACCCAAGGATCGACCACGTCTATGTGTTGTAGCGCGACTAGGTTTGCTCTTTCAAAGTCGGTGAGTCGACCCTCGAAGTCGACATGCATTTCGCGGCGACCCTCACGGTGACCCCATCCAGCGAGCCTGCCGAGGTGCCTGTTGACGGGCAGACCAACGGGGTTCTCGATGCCTAGATAATTCGTGCAGTAGGAGATGCACTCTTCGGTCAGAAAGCCCCTGGCTATGCTTCCCTCTGGATGTGATATGTTGCGAACGTATCCTTTGATGACACCATTCATCCTTTCGAACGGCATCATGCTGTGCAGGAACGTCGGCCCGAGTTGGATGATATCCTCCATGATATGGACCAGCAGATGCACCATAACGTCGAAGAATGCGGGAAGAACATCTCAAGCTCGCATAGTATCACCACGATCTCTTCCTGTAGCCTTCTGAGTTGCCTCATGCCAACCGACTTCCGAGAGATGACGTCGAAAAAGTTGCATAGGCCAAATAGCGTTTGACGAACGTGCGCGTCCATGATCCCACGGATTGCAACTGGAAGTATTTGCGTCATCAGCACGTGACAGTCGTGAAACTTCATCCCGCTGAACTTCTGCTTCGCTGAGTCTAGGTATCTGCTTATCTTCCCCGCGTAACCGTAAGGAAGTTTTACTCCTACGAGGCAGGTGAAAAACTGATCGATCTCCTTCTGACTTAGAGTGAAGCACGCGGGAGGGAAGTCATTTCCGGTCTTCTTGGCCTTTTTGCCTTAGCGACGACTTTCCGTGTCCAGCTTCGCCTCATCATCATCATCATTAGCGTGAAGCTCCTCCCTGATGCCCATTGATTTCAAGTCTGCCCTTGCTTTCGGCCCATCTTTGGTCCTCTCTGGCATGTTGAGCAGGGTACCAAGCAGACTCTCGCACACGTTCTTCGTGATATGCATGACATCAAGGCTGTGAGGCACACGGTGGATCTTCCAGTACGGCAAGCCCCAGAAAACAGACCTCGTTTTCCATACCTTCAGCAGCGGCTCTGGCGCCTTTCACTTCTTTCCCGGCTCTGGCGCCTTTTGCTTCTTTCCCGGTAGTGGGCAATCTTTCCAATTTTTCAACAGCTCGTCTATTTCCTCGCCGCTTCTCGTATGCGGGCGTCTTCGGGGTTCGGTTTCACCATCGAACAGATCCTTGCGTTTCCTCCACGGGTCATCATCGCGAATCCACCTTCGATGTCCCATGAACACGGTTTTCGAAGACCCGGGGTCTCTATCCAGCTGGCGATACGTTGTGTCATCCATGCACCTGACACATCCAGAAAATTCGTGGACCACCTGCCCCGCGAGATATCTGTAACCGAGATAGTCGTGCGCCGTCATGAGCAGTGTGGCTCTCATAGGTAAATATTCTTTCTCTGCGGCGTCCCACGTATTGGCTGGCGTTTTCCACAGCGTGTCTAGCTCCTCTTTCAGCAGCCCCAGATACAGATTGATGTTGTTCCCTGGTTGTTTCGGCCCTTCAATTAGCATACTCATGTGAATGTACTTCCTCTTCATGCATAACCAGGGGGAAGGTTGTACATCCACACAAACACAGGCCAGGTGCTATGTGTGCTTCTCTGGCTGCCAAACGGATTGACTCCATCGGTGCTTGCGCCTAGCACGATGTTCCTTGGATCTTTCCCAAATTCTGGGTGTTCAAAGTTCAACGCTTGCCACTGGCTCCCATCCTTAGGGTGACTCAGCATCTTGTCTTTTTTATTTATCTCCGGATCATTTGCATCATCTTCTCGCTTCTTCTCCTCCCTATCCGCGTGCCAATGCAGGAACTTTGCTACCTTAGGGTCCGCGAAATACCGCTGCAGACGAGGAGTGATCGGAAAGTACCACACCACTTTTCGAGGAGCTTTCTTCCTCTTCTTGTATCGAGTGACGCCGCACACCAGACATATGGTAGACTCCGCGTGCTCGTCCCGATAAATGATGCAATTGTTCATTCACACATGGTATTTCACGTGCGGTAAATCCAGAGGACACACGATTTTCTTTGCCTCCTCGAAACTGGTCGGGCACTTGTTCCCCTTGGGAAGACGTTCGTGCCAGAATGACATGTTCTCGTCGAAGCATGCGTCGGTCATTTTGTGTTTTACCTTCATCTCCAGAGCCATGAGCGTTACTTTCAGGCGGGTATCCTCGGGCCTGCATCCTTCATACAATGGAGTAACCGCGTCTATCTCCAGTTGATCCAGCTTGGCTTTCTCTCGGGCGGCAGCTCTTGCGTTATCCGTCTGCTTGAGAAGCAGCTCTTGAATATGAGGGTCCTGCACCCAGCCCATCGATGGTCCATCGTCGTCTGCTCCGCCGGCATCTTCATCTTCATGATCATGCCCTTCGTCTGCTCCGGCATCTTCCTCATCATCATGTCCGGCATCTTCTACATGATGACTGTGTACAGCATCACCGTCGTGATCATGTCCTGGAGATTCTTCGTCTTCTCGCCCGCCCGAGCCGCGGTGGTTGTCTTGCTGCCCTTCCTCATTTCTTGCCCGGCCCCCATGGACGACTTCATAGTCATCTTCATCACCTTGCCACCGATAGCCATCCATGAAACCACGCAAGAGCAGGTGGTCCCGCACCTGCCCGGAATCCGGGTCCGCAATAAGGCTCTTCAGCTTGCATCTTCGACACGGACATCTTATCTCCGTCTCGTTCTTTTGAAGCATCTCGGCCTTCGCGGAGCTCAAAAACCTATTCACGATGCCTTCGGTCATCGTGCGGACCATGGTCGCCTGCGGGGTGGAGCAAAACGATATTTTAGAACCAAGAAAAAATTTGGCATGACTTTCCCTAAAAATAGGACCAAAAAGAATGCATAGTGCCAAAATTCTCGCCGAAACGGAAATGAATCAACATTCCGGCAAAATATTGGCAACTATCGCATTTCAAATACCGGTACCTGCAAACACAAACATATATGCAACACCACAAACATACATAGATCTAGCTAGGCCATAAAAAGTGCAAGTGCACGTTGTTGGAGGGAGAACAACATAAAGATAGCTTCCCCCTTACTTACCTATCAAAAAAAGGTAATTTAACCACTTAATTTGGATGAATTTATGGTGCAAATGAGGTGAGGAGGAGGAGGCAGCCGAGACAAGCTTGGAGGAGGAGGTGGAGAGAATGAAGTGGGGAAAGTGAGTGGGTAGGTGTGGCTGTCCAAAATATCTAGCTGGTCCCAGGTTACTAATGGCGCACTATCGGGTGGTTGGTGCGACATATGCCAATGGATGGCTAATCATTGTGGGAGCCAATAAGACGTCGCCGGTGCCTGGAAACGGGATGAGGCGGAGACATGCACGCCGGCGGATCTTACCTAGGTTCGGGGCTCTCCGAGGAGATAACACCCCTAGTCCTGCTCTGCGGGGTCTCCGCATGATCACTAGATTGAGAATGGGTAGCTACAATCGCTCCTAGAGCTGTTGGGATCAAGGGAGAAGAAGAACAAGGCTAGCTCTTGCTTCTCTCTATCTATGGTGTGTGGGTGTGTGTGCTATGCTTAGAAGGCAACTCTATGCTCAGAGGCCAACCCTTTGCATGGGTGCTCCGGGGGGTTTATATAGGCCTACCCCCCGGGGGTACAATGGTAATCCGACTGGGAGCTGGTCCCAGCCGTCAGTGTCTACGCTTGACGGCTTCTCCGCCGGCAATTGGGCCCCGCCGGCTGGTGGGTCCCGCCGGCTGCCGGCTTCTTAGTCGACAGGCCGGCCCCACCGCCTAGGGTCTTGTCGGCGGCTGCTTACTGTAGCCTCGCCTCTGATGACGAGGGCTTTGTCGAGGTAAGCGTGGCTACAGTGGGCCGCCTTGGGGGCTCTCACTGTAGCCTTACCTCGTCTTGTCTCCTTAATGGGGCTCCTGCTTCGAGGAGGGGAGTAGCCGGCTTCTGGGAGCCGCCTACGCCCTTGGCCGACTGGGAAAGGCCGGGCCGCCTCCACGCCTCTCTCTGGCTGAAGGGGCCCGCCGCCCGTGGGCCGTACAGGAGTCTGTCGTGGATGACGTCGAGGCTAGCATGGCTACAGTGCCAAGCCGCACGGGAGACGGTCGTCCCGTACGGCCTCCTGTAGCCATGCCCGCCTCGGGCTTCGGGGATAGTGGGTCGCGCTGTGGCCACTCCCCGTCTTGTCGCTGTTATGTGGGAACAACTTTCGTGGTTGTGGTCTCGGCCGGCTCCTAGGAGTCGGCGTCCTTCTTGGCCGGCTTCTTGGACTCGGCAACCCCGTAGTCGTCCTGGGGAGGGGTTGTTTGAGGCTGGGTCGCCTTCTGAGAGTCGGCTTCAGAGGTAGCCGGCCAGGGAAGGCGGCCCAAATGCTTGGAGTGCTTGAAGGCCCAAAGGCCTGATAATTTTTCCTAAGAGCCAGGGGTAGTCGGTTAGGCTACCCGTGGCCATTATCTCCGACAGTAGTCCCCGAAGCTGATTGGGCTTCGAGGTGGAGTAGGGGTTGAGAAGCTCGATCAGCTTCCTATCTTGACAAGCCGGTAGCTGGGAGCCGGCCTTGGTCAGGCGCGCCGCCTGAGTCGAAATCTTCTGGAGTCGGAGGGCGGGAGCCCGCTGGCGCGTGCACCGGGCCGCGGGCCGGCCACCGGCCGTCTGTGAACCACGTGGCCGGAAAGACTGCCAGCCCACGCGCGTGACGGGATGTCGCCGCAGGGAGGGGGCCCGCCACGTCCGCGCCCCAGCCCAGGCACGGATCCTTTGTATCCCGAAACCGCCCGCACGTCCCGTGCGGCAGTTTCGGCTCGCATTTATGCGCAATAATCGCGAGATGTTGGGGGAGTGGGCGCAGTTAATCCCACGTCTCCCCCCACATCCGGCCTCTTCGGCCTTGCCTCGCGAGGCTATAAGTAGGGGGGGTGGAGGGCGGCAGGCCCTCGCACGCTCCTCCTACTTCCACCGTCTTCTTCGCTCGCCCGCTCTCGCGAAAGCGCCTCGCCGCCGCGCTCTTCCACTGCGCATTCCTCCGCCGCCGCGCTAGCTTTCGCCATGCCTCCCGCCACGGAGCAGTATGGCGGGGATTGGGACGGCTCCAACGTGCACGAAGACCACGTCGAGTTCCTCCGCCAGACGCGGCGGCTGCCCGGCGCGGACAAAGTAGAGGTCCGTCGCGCGCCGGCGAAGGAAATCAGGCCGGAGCCGCAGGAGGGCGAGCGGGTGGTCTTCCGCTCGCACTTCTTCCACGGCTTCGGCCTGCCAGTGAGCGCCTTCTTCCGCTCCTGGCTCGACTTCTACCAGCTCCAGCCGCACCACCTCACCCCGAACGCGGTGGTGCTGCTGTCCGCCTTCGTCACCCTGTGCGAGGGCTACCTCGGCGTCCTCCCCACCCTTGAGCTCTGGGGGGAGTTCTTCCAGTCGAAGCTGGGCACGCGCATGCGGGGCGTGCCGGCTCAGACTGGCGCCTTCATCGCGTCGCGGAGATCGGTCGCCGACAACCCCTTCCCCGTCATCACGCTGATCCAATTGGTGAAGAAGTGGCAGAAGTCGTACTTCTACGTGCGGAACATCGCTCCACGGGGCGACTACATCAATCTGCCGGCTTACGTAGCCGGCCCACCGGCGGGCAGGCTGCCCCAATGGTCCTTCCGGGCGGTGACGCTGACGCCGGCTGGAAACGCCGCCGTCGCCCGACTGCGGGTGATGGTCCAGTCGGAGGGCCTGACGGGGCCCGATCTTCTGGCCGCGTTCGTCACGCGCCGGGTTCTTCCGCTCCAGAGCCGGCCTCATCTGATCTGTCAGATGAGCGGCCAGCTCGATCCGAGCCGGATGTGCACCAAGGAGATGCCGCAGGAGGAGGTGGCTTTTATGGTGAACTACCTTGCAAACTGCAAACTCTCCGTGGAGTGGCAATTCGGCAAGGAGCCATATAGCCGAGCCAACCCGCCGCCTACGGTATGCTCTCCTTGTTTCTTCTTTTTCTCTCAGCCTTGTTGCCGAGCACTTCTTGGCCGACTCTGACTTAGTCGGCTTGTTCTTCGACAGAGCCCTCTGCTTCGGCCGGCCGGTGGGTCAGACGCGGAGCGCCGATTCATCCCCGACCGGACCGAACACGATCTGGATGACCCCGACCTGAGGGCGGTCGGTATGGACGATGACGTCGAGCCGGGAGGTGGCCAAGCCGGCGGCGAAGTAGGCGGCTCCGGGCTTAGTGCCACCTTTGACTACTGGCCAGACAACGAAAAGGCCGAAGCCGCCCCGCGCCGCCAGCCGGCATCTGGGCGCGGCACGGGTTCCTCCGCCGCACCGCCTGCTCGGGGCGGAGGGCAGAAGCGTCGCGCCGCCAAGGGTCTGTTCGGCAGCCGAACGAAGAAGCCCAGAGGCGGGGCGGCAGCCACCAGGCGGCAAGAGGCGGCCGTGAAGGCGGCTCGCTTCCGCAAGGTGGTGAAGCAACCGCAGACCGTGTCGGCGTAAGTTCGCTTTCTTTGTGTACTCTCTTTCTTTCTTTTCTTTGGTGGTTCTTGAAACCTTTGTTTCTTTTCTTCAACGATCAGAGCTCCGTTGTCACTTGAGCGGGTGGCTGCCAGCTCCGTCGTCGAGTCGCCAAGGGGCTCTGGGAGCACCACCCGCCGCGTGGATCCCCGCGCCGACCTCCAGGAGGCGATAGAAAGGAACGCGCGGGAGGCGCGGGTGGAGCGAGAGGCGCGGGAGGAGGAGGCGCGGAAGGCGGCCGCCGCCCAGGCGGCACGGGAGGAGGAGGCGGCGAAGGTACTCGCCGATGCCGCAGCCAGGGCCCAAGCAGAAGCTGAGGCCGCGGCGACGGCAGGGGAAGTTCTGATGGTCACCCCGCTGCGCATCATGGCGCATGGGGACATGGAGCCCTCGCCAGGGGGAGCCAGCGGCGACCAGCCAGGGCTGGGGGGAAGCAGCGACGACGTCATCATCTTGGAGAAGGCGCCGGAGCCGACCCCGCCAACTGGGGCGGGCCAAGGCGGCCGGCCTGATCCGCCGCCCGCACAGTCGGCGGAGGGCGAGCCGGCCGCGAGGGCTGAGACAGCGATCCGGATTCCGTCGAGCCGGCGTGCGGGGAAGGCCGCGTCGGAGCCACAGCCGGCCGTGGGTTCTAGCTCGTCGGCCCGAGATGCGGAGGTGGCCAGTGCTACCTCGGGGTGGACACCAGGCGGAGGGACGGCCGTGGTGAACGTGGCTGCACAAGACGTCCGGACCCGGCTCCAAAGCCAAGCCGCGGCGCTGAGACAGTTCACCGACGAGTTCCTCGCAACGCGGGCGGCCATCCGGGTTAGTATTCCCATCTTGCTTCTTCTTTATCTTGATTTCTCTTCTTGACCTTGATTTCTTCCGTGGGGGCGCGTCAGCGCACCCACTGGGTGTAGTCCCCGAGTTCCGAGTCGGCTGCTGAGCAGGCGGCCTGGAACTTCTTGGAGGATTTGCCTTTGCTGTTTTTGTTCTTACTTTGGTCTTCTGTCCATCTTGCAGGACTACCACAACCTTCGAGCGGCCGCCTTCAACTCCCAGGCTCGGGAGCTGACTCAGAAGACCGCCGACCTTACTGAGAGCCGAGGTACGTGACTTGATATTTATCTCATGTGGGGGCGCGTCAGCGCACCCACTGGGTGTAGTCCCCGATTTTCGGGCCGACTGCTGAGCAGTCGGGTCGGATCTTCCTTGACGACTTCTTACTGCTCTTCTTCTTCTGCCGTCTCTGCAGCGGCCAACGCCAGTCTGAGGGCACAGCTGGGGGAGTCCCAGACTGCTCTTCGTGCCAAGGATGCCGAGCTCGCCGCCTTGGTGTAGGAGCGCGACCGCCTGGTCAAGAAGCTGGCCGACCAGGAGGAAGGCCACAAGGCGGCGCTGAAGGATGCGCAGGATCGCGAAGCCACTCTCCAGGCCGAGTTCGAGACGGAGGCGGCTGGCTGGGCTGAGGCCAGGCAGACTCTGGTCTCTGGCTACGGCCAGATCGAAGATCTTGTTGACGGTAAGCCGCCTACCTCTCCGTCCTTTCTTGCCGTCTGCCACTTTGGCTTGCTTTCTGATTTTGGTGTTCTTCTCTTCCTTTCTTCTTGCACAGAGTATTTCCCCGGCTATTCTACTGCTGCCAACCAGACCATCGACGCCCGTCGCCAAGCGCGAAGGCAGGCTGGCTTTGAGATCTTGCCAACCGCCGGCCGCTCGCTGGAGGAACAGCTCCTGGTGATACAGGCTCGCATCCAGCCGGCTCACCGGCTGCTCCGCCGGCTTCAGCGTGCCGGGTCACAGGTCTTGGCCGCCCTCTGGCCCGGCCAAGTGGTCCCTCGCACCCCCAGTCGGACTGCCGACTGGCTGGAGGTGGCAGTCGGCCGCTTCGAGGCTTGGAAGGCCTCGGCGGCTCGCTCCGGCGCCTGGTGGGCGCTGGAGTCCGTCAAGGCCTGGTATCCCGGCCTGAGCCTGGACCAGCTGGCTACCTGGCGGCAGCAAGCCGACACGGAGCTAGAGCCGGCGCGGCCGGCCATCATTCGGCGGGCTTCGGCGATCGCCGACTACACCGACACTAGCGTCTTCGCCCCCAAGGTGGAAGACAATGGAGTCGCCCAGCCGGAGGAGTGGTTCGGGCTGGATCCGGAGCATGGCGAAGACTCGGCGGAGGAGATCGACTCCAGCGACGAGGGTGAAGAGGAGGAGGAGGAGGGTGAGGACGCCGAGCCGGCTGGTGGAGCAGCCGGCCAGCCTCAGCCTGACCGCACCTCCAGCACCACGTCACGCGCGAGTGCGTCACCTGCCGTAGGTGGTGGTCAAGCCGAGACCCGCTAGGCGGCCACACCTTCAGCCGGCGAGGCCGCCTTCACCGACCAGCTCGGCCTTCATGTCGCGCCCTAGTCTGCCGTCTTTTGCTTTTCCTGTCTTGTTACTCTTTAGAATAATGTTTGGTTAAATTCGCACAATTCCACCCACTGGGTGTATTCGAACTTATGTCTGTTGCCGGCCTGTTGGCGGCTTTTATGTATATAACTTGTGCATTCGGCCTTTCCTTGTGCTTTGCTCTTTGTCCTTCTGCTTTTTCCTTTGCCGCCCTCCCTTGGTTGCCGCCTCCCCAGTCAAACAGTTGCTCTGCAATCTGTAGCCGGGGAGTGCCTGGCCGATTGGGGAGGGGGAAGTACTTTAGCTCTGCTGGACTAAAGCTAAGTTTTTTAGGAAGCCGGCCAGCCGGCTGCTTTGACAGCCGGCAGGCATATTTGGAGGCCGTCTCTTTGCTATATAGGTTAGTTGTTCCTTAGCCATTTTTCGTGTGGGCATCCTTTCTGTCTTCTCTCTTGCTAGTCGGACAGTCAGTTCTTTGAGCTGCGACTTTCAACAAGAGAGGACTTGGGGGCCGGCGCACTACTTTGCTGACTTCAGGAAGAACTTTCGATATAGCTCAAGGCGGCCAGTCCCCGGGCCGACTAGTCGAACCCGGTGCCGGACAAGAATTCAAAATGTAATAATACATTCATGGATATGACACTCGTCATTCATAGATAAATAAAAGGCAGTCCCCGAGTACTGTTCGGTGGGCCTGTTGGTTCGTGCTTAATATAAAAGGGGAGCGTGATACATACTGCTTTTCAGCTGTAAAATCGTCTTAGGAGGTTTGCGTTCCATGGTCACTCCGACTCCTTGCCGGAGTCGTCTCTCTTGCGTGCTCTTGGTTTTTGCGCGTCGATCAAGTAGTAGGAGTCGTTGCCGAGTGCCTTGCTGACGACGAAGGGGCCTTCCCAAGGGGCCGAGAGCTTGTGCTGGCCGGCTGTTCGCTGGATCAGCCGGAGCACAATGTCGCCCTCTTGGAAGGATCTTGGCTTGACCTTGCGGTTGTAGTAGCGACGCAGCCCTTGCTGGTAGATGGCGGACCGGCTGAGGGCTAATAGCCGGCCTTCTTCCAGTAGGTCGACGCCGTCTTCTCTTGCTTCCTTGGCCTCCTCCTCCGTGTACATGGTGATACGAGGCGAGTCGAACTCGATGTCTGCTGGGATGACAGCCTCGGCATCGTACACGAGGAAGAATGGAGTGAAGCCGGTTGACTTGTTAGGTGTAGTGCGTAGCCTCCAGAGGACAGCCGGCAGCTCTTCGAGCCAGCAGCCGGCCGATCGCTCCAGTGGTACAACCAGTCGGGGTTTGATGCCGGAGAGGATGAGTCCACTTGCTCGCTTGACCTGGCCGTTTGACTGCGGGTGGGCAACGGACGCTAAGTCCAGTCGGATGCCCTACGTCGCGCAGAAACGTGCCAGTGCTCTTTTGGCGAAGTTCGTGCCATTGTCGGTGATGATGCTGTGCGGCACGCCGTACCAAGTAGTGATGTCGGTGATGAATGTCACGGCAGTCGGCCCATTCAGCTTCTTAATCGGCTTGGCTTCGATCCACTTTGTGAACTTGTCCCCAGCAACGAGTAGATGTGTCAGGCCGCCGCGGGCTGTCTTGAAAGGGCCCACCATGTCCAGTCCCTAGACGGCAAAAGGCCAGGTGAGGGGAATGGTCTTGAGTGCAGAGGCCGGCAGGTGTTGCTTGGAACTAAAAACTTGGCATCCTCTGCAGCTCTTGACTATTTCTTTAGCATCCTCCAAGGCAGTCGGCCAGAAGAAACCATGGCGGAAAGCCTTGGCCACAAGGGATCTTGAGGCTGCGTGGTGGCCGCACTCGCCTTGGTGGATGTCTTTGAGGATTGCCACTCCTTTTTCTGGCTCGACGCAACGCTGGAAGACTCCAGTGACGCTGCGCTTCACAAGCTCTCTATTGATTATTGTGTATGCTGCGGCTCGTCGTTGCACTAGTCTTGCTGAGATCTCATCAGCCGGCAGCTCTCTGCTGACTAGGAACTTGAGGATGGGCTGGGCCCATGAGGGAGCTGTGACTTCTTCTTCTGTTAATGTGGCCACCATGACTCGGGTGGGTGGGTTGGGTGTTGAATTGGAGTCGGCCACCGCTTCTAGTGTTGTTGCAGTCCCCGGGCCGACTGCTGCAGTCCCCGGGCCGGGTTCTGAAGTCCCCGGGCCGGGTGCCACTACGGCAGTCCCCGGGCCAGCTGTCGAAGTCCCCGTGCCGCCTGCGGGATTTCTCCAGTCGAATCCGGCTGTATCTGGCGCAGGCGGTATGAAGATGGAATCCGACTCTGGAGACGGCTTGATGGACGGCTTGAGGAGGTGCTGGAGGGAGACGCCAGTCGGTATGGCTTGTCGGGTGGAGCCGTCCGTGCTAGGGCATCTGCTTGGTCGTTGTCGGCCCTTGGCACGTGAAGGAACTCGCACCCTTCGAAGTATCCGCTTATCTGCTGGACGAGGAAACGGTAGCTCGCCATGTTCGCGTCCTTGGCGTCCCAGTCGCCAGATGATTGCTGGACCACCAAGTCTGAGTCGCCGTGGCACAGGATCCGGCGTATGCCGAGTTCTTTGGCTAGCCGAAGCCCATGTACGAGCGCCTCGTACTCGGCGACGTTGTTGGAGGCGGCGAAGTGGATCTGCAGCGTGTACTTGAGCTTGTCGCCTTTGGGAAAGGTGAGGATGATGCCGGCCCCCAAGCCGGTGCGCATCTTGGACCCGTCGAAGTGCATCCGCGAATGGGTAGAGTCGGGAGCCGGCGGTAAGTACTGGGTCTCGGCCCAGTCGACGAGGAAGTCGGCCAATGCTTCCGACTTGATGGCGGTGCGGGGTTGATAGAAGATCGTGTAGGGCGCCAAGGCAATGGCCCATTTGGCCACCCGGCCGGATGCATCCCGACTGCCTATGATCTCGGCGAGCGGGGCAGTGCACACGACCGTGATGGGGTGCTCTTGGAAGTAGGGCTTCAATTTCTTGGCAGCGAAGTACACCCCATAGCACGTCTTTTGGTAGTGCGGGTAGTTTTGCTTTGAGCTGGATAGTACTTCGCTGAGATAGTAGACCGGCCTCTGGACTAGCTGGGCTCGGCCTTCCTCCGGGCGCTGGACCACAACAACAGTGCTGACGACTCGGCTAGTCACGGCGATGTAGAGGAGCATGGGCTCCTTCTCAGTCGGCGCAGCCAGGACAGGCGGAGTGGTCAGCATTTTCTTCAACTCATGGAAGGCTTGGTCGGCTTGATCGTTCCACTCGAAGTGAGTGGACTTCTTCATGAGTCGGTACAAGGGGAGAGCCTTTTCTCCTAGTCGGCTGATAAAACGATTCAGGGAGGCTAAGCAGGCAGTGAACTTCTGCACATCTCGCAGCTTGGTGGGAATCTCCATCCTCTCGATGGCCTTGATCTTGACGGGGTTGCACTCAATGCCGCGTTCGGAGACCAGGAAGCCTAGCAGCTGGCCGGCTGGCACTCCGAACACGCACTTCTCGGGATTGAGCTTGATCTGGAATCGGCGCAAGTTGGCGAATGTTTCTTTCAGGTCTTCCAGCAAGGTACCGCGCTTCTCTGTCTTCACCACAATGTCGTCTACATAGACGTGGGCATTTCTACCGAGTTGTTTCAAGAGACATTTCTGCATGCAACGCTGAAAAGTGGCACCGGCATTTCTCAAGCCGAATGTCATTTTCAGGTAGCAGAAAGCTCCAAAGGGTGTGATGAAGGCAGTCTTCAGGCAGTCAGCCGGGTCCAACTTGATCTGATGATACCTTGAGTATGCATCCAAAAAACTTAACAGCTCGCATCCGGCCGTGGAGTCTATCACTTGGTCAATCCGTGGCAGAGCAAACGGATCCTTTGGGCAGGCCTTGTTCAGACTGGTGTAGTCTATACACATACGCCACTTGTTATTCTTCTTCAGAACCAGGACTGGGTTGGCAAGCCATTCTGGAAAGAACACTTCCATGATGAGGCCGGCTGCAAGGAGCCTGGCTATCTCTTCTCCCACAATTCTTCGCTTCTCTTCTGACAGTCGGCGGAGGGGTTGCTTGACCGGCTTCGCATCAGCTCGGACATGTAATTTGTGCTCGGCGAAATCCTTCGGGACACTCGGCATGTCCTTTGGGGACCATGCAAAGATGTCTCGATTCTCACGGAGGAAGTCGACGAGCTCGCCTTCCTATTTACTGTCCAAGTTCGCCTCAATGACAGCGAACCTCTCCGGGTTCTCCGGGTCCAGAGGTATCTTCTTCGTCTCTTTGGCAGGCTGGAAGGAGCCCTGCGCATCACAATCCTTGGGGTTGGGGGACAAGGCCGGCTGCTTGCCGGCCATGGCCACAACCCGTTCCAACATCTTCTTCTCTTCTGCCACCACGAGGGACTCGGCCAGCCGGCTACTGGCCACGGCGCACTCGATGGACTTCTTGTAGTCTCCGGCTACCGTGATGATCCCCATCGAGCTCGGCATCTTCATCTTCAGGTAGGCGTAGTGGGGCACAGCCATGAACTTGGCCAAAGCAGGTCGGCCAAGCAGTGCATGATAGGGGCTCTCTAGATCCACTACCTCGAACCATATTGCTTCCCGGCGAAAATGATCTTTGTCTCCGAAGAGAACATCCATTTTGATCTTGCCGATTGGAGAGCAAGACAGGCCGGGTACGATACCATGGAAGACGGTACGGCTCGGCATGAGCTGCTTCGCTTTGATATTCAGCTTCTCCATGGTATCGCGGTACAGTATGTTGATACTGCTTCCGCCGTCTATCAGGACGCGGGAAAATCTGGCAGCTCGCCTCTCCGTCGCGAGGGTGACGTCCAAGACCATTGCATAGGAGCCAGGCGAAGGCATCACCTCTGGGTGGTCGGCCTGGCTCCAGCTGATTGGCTTTTCTGACCAGTGCATGAACTCGGCGGTGCTAGAGGCGATTGCGTTAACTTCTTGATGCTATCAGTGCCGACTGCGCTTGTCGTCGGCTTGACTGGTGAAGACGACGTAGGCGGCGTGCTCTTCGGGAAATTCGTCTTGGATGGCGCCGACTGCCGGCCGAGCCGCCGGCTGCTGGGGGGCTAGAGGCGGCGGGCCGGGAGGCGGAGGCGGCAACATCCCCTCGCCCTTGGTGATGCGGGTGAGCCAGTGGCATTTCCGTGTTGTGTGGTTGGACGGCTTCGCGCCGCTGTGGAACTTGCAAGGGGCGTCGAGTGCTTGTTCGTAGGAGAAAGACGGCTGCCAGGGCGGCCGGCCACCCTTCTTCTTGGGAGCGGGCCGCTCTTCGGGCTGCTCGTCTTCAACTGTGGCCACCTGCCGACTGGAGGAAGTCGGCATGGGGCCCTTGTGCTTGTGGTCGTTCTGGTAGGGGCGCCAATTAGGGTCGCCAGTCGGCGTCTTGGGAGCCGGAGCAATCACCTTCCCCGAGGCGTCTACTCGGAGCTCGGTCTTCATCGAGGAGTCGGCGGTGGCGTACTTGTCGGCGATGACTAGTAACTCGTCGAGGGTAGTCGGCTCGTCGCAGAGGAGTCGGTGCTTGAGGAGGGTGCCCTCTCGGCACCCGGCGGTGAAGTACTCGATGGCCTGGACCTCGTGCACCCCCTCGCAGGAGTTGCGGAGCTCGGCGCACCGCGTGAGGTAGTCGCGGGTCGACTCGTTGGGCCCTTGGACGCAGAGGGAGAGTTGGCGAGGCTTGGGAGGCCGCTTGTAGGTGCTGGTGAAGTTGCGGACGAAGACTTCGGTGAAGTCCAGCCAACTGTTGATGCTGTAGGGCTTGAGGCTGTTGAGCCATGTGCGTGCCGTGCCCTGCAGCATGAGGGGGACGTACTTCACGACGACGCGCCGATTGCCGTTGGCTATGCTGACGGCCGTGGAGTAGTCGATGAGCCAGTCTTCCGGCTTCACCGAGCCGTTGTACTTGGGCGTGTCTCTGGGGAGCGAGAACCCTTTGGGGAAGGGCTCGTCGCGGATGCGGGGGCCAAAGCATGGCGGGCCGACATCGTCTTCTTCTTCTAACGCCAAGGATCGAGCGAGGCGGTCGATCCTGTGCTGGGCGTCGTTCTCATCGACTCCTTCTCGGCGGCCGAGTCGGTCGCCAAGAGTCGGATGTGTGATAGGCGGCGGAGTAAGGCGTCTTTCTCTTCGAGGCGGGGGAGGAGGCAGGTTCCCTTGGTGTTCAACCGCTCGGGGGCGGCCTTCCGCGTCGCGCTCGATGGTAATGCGAGTCCGGCTGCGGCTGGCGGCCGGCTCCTTGTCTTTCTTCTGGCGCGCGCCGCTCGCAGTCGGTGAGCGGGACGTCGCGGCGTGCTCCCGGTGCGGGGGATGACTATCAGCACGGGCGCCGGCTTCGTGCAGTTCTGCAGCCGCGTCGATCAGCTGCCAGATCCGTCTTGTCATGTAGGGGAGCTCGTCGGCTCCCAGCCCATTGAGCTCTTCTGCGGCCGCCTGAGCGGCTCGCAGATTCTCGAGCGGGGTGGCGTAGACGGGGCGATCTGTGCCCAGCATACTGGCGACGGCCGCGCCGCGCTTCTGGACGAAGCCGGCTCGGCTCGGGCCGCTAGCCGGCGGCGTACCGAAGGCGGTGCGGTCGACTTCGCGCTGGTGGGCCTCGGTTAGGCGTCTCATGGAGGCTATCTTCTGGCCCTCCGTGATGAGGGCGAGGCGGCGTGCCTCCAGGGTCTCGGCGTCGGCATCGGCCGGGATGGGGACGGAGAGGTCGTGCATCGCCGCTTGCAGGGCGTCGTGGGCGTTCTCGCCCGAGTTGGCGACGTGGCTGATGACCAGCACTTCGGTGACAGCGCTGCGGCCACTGTCAGCTCGAGGGAGGGGGTCGTCTAAGACCACCACGTCGGAGGGGTAGGCGTCAAGCGATGCGGTGTCGGAGTCGACGAGCATCGGGTCGGTGGAGCCGACCGACTCCACATCTGCAGCAGGCTCGCTGGAGACGTGAAGCTGGTCGAGGAGGCTAACGAGGCGGCTCTCGGGGTAGTCGGTGCCTGCGTCGGACGCAGGCCCATCGGAGATGCGAGTCTCGCCGAGCAGATCGGCGAGGCGGCTCGCTGCGCAGGCGTCGTCGACGCCTTGCAGCGCGTCAAGGCAAACGCCATCGGGAGCAGCAGGCTGGCTGTGCTCGCGGGGGAGGAAGAGGGTTCCCGTCCAGAACAGGTCTCCGGACGACGGGGCACCGGGCCCCACAGTGGGCGCCAAATGTCGGGTGGTTGGTGCGACATATGCCAATGGATGGCTAATCATTGTGGGAGCCAATAAGACGTCGCCGGTGCCTGGAAACGGGATGAGGCGGAGACATGCACGCCGGCGGATCTTACCCAGGTTCGGGGCTCTCCGAGGAGATAACACCCCTAGTCCTGCTCTGCGGGGTCTCCGCATGATCACTAGATCGAGAATGGGTAGCTACAATCGCTCCTAGAGCTGTTGGGATCAAGGGAGAAGAAGAACAAGGCTAGCTCTTGCTTCTCTCTATCTATGGTGTGTGGGTGTGTGTGCTATGCTTAGAAGGCAACTCTATGCTCAGAGGCCAACCCTTTGCATGGGTGCTCCGGGGGGTTTATATAGGCCTACCCCCCGGGGGTACAATGGTAATCCGACTGGGAGCTGGTCCCAGCCGTTAGTGTCTACGCTTGCTGGCTTCTCCGCCGGCAATTGGGCCCCGCCGGCTGGTGGGTCCCGCCGGCTGCCGGCTTCTTGGTCGACAGGCCGGCCCCACCGCCTAGGGTCTTGTCGGCGGCTGCTTACTGTAGCCTCGCCTCTGATGACGAGGGCTTTGTCGAGGTAAGCGTGGCTACAGTGGGCCGCCTTGGGGGCTCTCACTGTAGCCTTACCTCGTCTTGTCTCCTTAATGGGGCTCCTGCTTCGAGGAGGGGAGTAGCCGGCTTCTAGGAGCCGCCTACGCCCTTGGCCGACTGGGAAAGGCCGGGCCGCCTCCACGCCTCTGTCTGGCTGAAGGGGCCCGCCGCCCGTGGGCCACACGGGAGTCTGTCGTGGATGACGTCGAGGCTAGCATGGCTACAGTGCCAAGCCGCACAGGAGACGGTCGTCCCGTACGGCCTCCTGTAGCCATGCCCGCCTCGGGCTTCGGGGATAGTGGGCCGCGCTGTGGCCACTCCCCGTCTTGTCGCCGTTATGAGGGAACAGCTTTGGTGGTTGTGGTCTCGGCCGGCTCCTAGGAGTCAGCGTCCTTCTTGGCCGGCTTCTTGGACTCGGCCACCCCGTAGTCGTCCTGGGGAGGGGTGGAGGCTGGGTCGCCTTCCGAGAGTCGGCTTCAGAGGTAGCTGGCCAGGGAAGGCGGCCCAAATGCTTGGAGTGCTTGAAGGCCCAAAGGCCTGATAATTTTTCCTAAGAGCCAGGGGTAGTCGGTTAGGCTACCCGTGGCCATTATCTCCGACAGTAGTCCCCGAAGCTGATTGGGCTTTGAGGTGGAGTAGGGGTTGAGAAGCTCAATCAGCTTCCTATCTTGACAAGCCGGCAGCTGGGAGCCGGCCTTGGTCAGGCGCGCCGCCTGAGTCGAAATCTTCTGGAGTCGGAGGGCGGGAGCCCGCTGGCGCGTGCACCGGGCCGCGGGCCAGCCACCGGCCGTCTGCGAACCACGTGGCCGGAAAGCATGCCCGCCCACGCGCGTGACGGGACGTCGCCGCAGGGAGGGGGCCCGCCACGTCCGCGCCCCGGCCCAGGCGCGGATCCTTTGTATCCCGAAACCGCCCGCACGTCCCGTGCGGCAGTTTCGGCTCGCATTTATGCACAATAATCGCGAGATGTGGGGGGAGTGGGCGCAGTTAATCCCACGTCCGGCCTCTTCGGCCTTGCCTCGCGAGGCTATAAGTAGGGGGAGGTGGAGGGCGGCAGGCCCTCGCACGCTCCTCCTACTTCCACCGTCTTCTGCGCTCGCCCGCTCTCGCGACAGCGCCTCGCCGCCGCGCTCTTCCACTACGCATTCCTCCGCCGCCGCGCTAGCTTTCGCCATGCCTCCCGCCACGGAGCAGTATGGCGGGGATTGGGACGGCTCCAACGTGCACGAAGACCACGTCGAGTTCCTCCGCCAGACGCGGCGGCTGCCCGGCGCAGACAAAGTAGAGGTCCGTCGCGCGCCGGCGAAGGAAATCAGGCCGGAGCCGCAGGAGGGCGAGCGGGTGGTCTTCCGCTCGCACTTCTTGCGTGGCTTCGGCCTGCCAGTGAGCGCCTTCTTCCGCTCCTGGCTCGACTTCTACCAGCTCCAGCCGCACCACCTCACCCCGAACGCGGTGGTGCTGCTGTCCGCCTTCGTCACCCTGTGCGAGGGCTACCTCGGCGTCCTCCCCACCCTTGAGCTCTGGGGGAGTTCTTCCAGTCGAAGCTGGGCACGCGCATGCGGGGCGTGCCGGCTCAGACTGGCGCCTTCATCGCGTCGCGGAGATCGGTCGCCGACAACCCCTTCCCCGTCATCACGCTGATCCAATCGGTGAAGAAGTGGCAGAAGTCGTACTTCTACGTGCGGAACATCGCTCCACGGGGCGACTACATCAATCTGCCGGCTTACGTAGCCGGCCCACCGGCGGGCAGGCTGCCCCAATAGTCCTTCTGGGCGGTGACGCTGACGCCGGCTGGAAACGCCGCCGTCGCCCGACTGCAGGTGATGGTCCAGTCGGAGGGCCTGACGGGGCCCGATCTTCTGGCCGCGTTCGTCACGCGTCGGGTTCTTCCGCTCCAGAGCCGGCCTCATCAGATCTGTCAGATGAGCGGCCAGCTCGATCCGAGCCGGATGTGCACCAAGGAGATGCCGCAGGAGGAGGTGGCTTTTATGGTGAACTACCTTGCGAACTGCAAACTCTCCGTGGAGTGGCAATTCGGCAAGGAGCCATATAGCCGAGCCAACCCGCCGCCTACGGTATGCTCTCCTTGTTTCTTCTTTTTCTCTCAGCCTTGTTGCCGAGCACTTCTTGGCCTACTCTGACTTAGTCGGCTTGTTCTTCGACAGAGCCCTCTGCTTCGGCCGGCCGGCGGGTCAGACGCGGAGCGCCGATTCGTCCCCGACCGGACCGAACACGCGTTTGCAAGCCCATCTCGGCAACAGAGAGTTTGCAAGCCCATCTCGGTGAGACCGAGATCCCATCGGTGAGACCGAACTGAGTAGGGTTTCTGGCAGTGGCTATGTCAACTAAACTCGGTGGCTCCGGATAGAAAGAATCGGTGGGGCCGAGTTGGACTTTTGGGTTTGGGACATATGTGGATGTGAGAAAGTGGTTGAGGGCTTTGGAGCATATCACTAAGCACTTTGAGCAAGCAAGCCATTAAGCAACACCTCATCCCCTCTTAATAGTATTGGCTTTCCTATGAACTCAATGTGATCTTGGATCACTAAAATAGAAAATGTAGAGTCCTGAGCTTTGAGCTTGAGCCAATCCTTTTTCTTTATCACTTTGAAGGGGTTCCACATCCTCTTGTCCATGCCACTCCATTGTTGAACTTATCTGAAACATACTAGATAGAAACATTAGTCCAACAAGAGATATGTTGACATTAATTACCAAAACCACCCAGGGAGCACTTGTGCTTTCAATCTCCCCCTTTTTGGTAATTGATGACAACATACATCAAAGCTTTAGATAAAGATATAGACAACAACAAGTAAAGCTTTGGAAAGACATGTAACATGCAAAGGCTCCCCCTATATGTATGCAATCATATAAATATGAAACATAGGAGCATGTGAATGCATAAGCATGACAGAGTAAGCCATGTGTTACATGTATCTTGGCTATATGCATCAGAGTGAATGATGTAAATATAGAAAATGTACCTTCATGCTCATGAGTCCTTCTTGCAAACAGTATGTACAACAACAAGAGATCCTCATACACATGACTGAGATGCATATACTTACCTTGTGGTCTTTGAGTTGGCTTTGGAAAGAATGAACCTGAGTAAACAAGGTTAGATAACACAGATACATCTAGTAGCCAGAACAAATAGAAGAAACCACAAGAGTACCAAGACTGGGATGACATGTAGAGAGTAAGTACTGAGTACTCTATTGGATAGAGACAAGTCCCCAAAGGTAAAGACGTGCAAAGAATTCAAGGATTTCCTTCCCTTAGATGTCTTGCTCCCCCTGAATCTTGCATGGGATATTGGGAGAATATAGGGAATAGAAAATCAGAGCAAAAGAAAAGACAACAGAGTTAATGCAAGCAATCAAATATGAACATGTCTTTCCCCTCTTAAAGACATGTAATTTCTCTCCTCTTGAACACCAAGCATCTGAGGTTTCTTACACACACTCCCCCTGAGTGTCCTCTCCCCCTATAGAAATGATTAAGCATAGAGCTTTGATGTGATCTCTCTCTCTCCCCCCTTTGACATCAATTTCCAAGATGGGCTCTTCTGGATTTTGTTTTATTGCAGTAAGGGTTTGGTCCTTGAGTCACAAAGAAAAGTAGCAAGTCGAATATGATGCTGGTAGAGGACAAGAGTCATTGAGTGGAGCTGGAGCAAAAATACTGCAGGAATAAGTGGCAAGTTGTCTTTCCTGTAGTGAAATCGGTAGCACCGAGTTGTGTGCTTCGGTGGCACCAAGAGAACTTGGTTGGACCAAAAGAAACAAACTGGTGTGACCGAGTCCATCAGAGAGAAAACACTTGTCACCTCAGCTCACTAGGCACTTAAGATCTCACAAGGATTTGCAAGGAATTTGCTGAAAGGTTTGCAAAGAATTGGATGCAGAAAATGCAGAACAAGAAGAAATGAAAAAAATCTAGATGAAGTTTTTTTTGAAAGGGGAAAACATATATGCATGAGACAAATGCAAGAGGAAACACAAGAGAACTTCATCTAGAATTGGGCGGTGAAAAAGTCACCTATGTTAGAGTATATTGACATGAGAGTCAAGTTAGGCCACGTGATCTTTGGTCATACTCATCGTTTAAGCTTAAAATGGGGTTACCATTTTTTTGTTTAAGCATCTTGATGTATTCACATCTTGTTGAGTTGCTTTGACCCATGTCTTGGAGTAAAGCTTCTCTAAGATGGAATAACATACCTTGGTTGGTGGTGTTGATCTTGATCACGTAGTTGAACTTGTGTGGGATGCTCAAGGTTGATGTTGATCATCATGAGTTGGGAGCACCACTTAGAATTTGAGTTCATCTTCCAACATGGGTTAGCTTTGCAAGGAAGAGCACTTGTGTATCCAAAATGACAATCATAAATCTTAATGTAGAATTTGCCAAAGGATATGTTTGAAGAGTTTTGTGCTTCCTTGTCTTCAACCACCATTGTGTAGAGACTTGATGATGTAGAGATTGCTCAAGATGTGAGTGAGTTGCAATCTCATGGATTTAGATTCATCGAAGTACCTACAAGGGTTAGATAGCATGCAAGGGTGCACAAATATCCAAGACATATAGATAGCATCATGAAAGAAATATCAAGGATTAGTCAAAGGCTCATGCCTTGCATGTATCCAAATGGAGTTCCTACTCAAAGTTTGAAGCATCAATGATGTTCAATTCACCTCTCAAATGGCAAAAGACTTTCTCATCAAGCGGTTTGGTAAATATATCCGCTAATTGCTTATCGGTGCGAACATGCTTAAGATCAATGTCCCCTTTGGCAACATGATCTCGAATGAAATGATGACGAACTTCAATATGCTTAGTTCGAGAATGTTGCACAGGATTGTGAGCAATCTTAATGGCACTTTCATTGTCACAGAGCAATGGAACATGTTTCACATATATCCCATAATCTTTAAGAGTTTGGGTCATCCAAAGTAATTGAGCACAACATGATCCAGCAGCAATGTATTCCGCTTCAGCGGTGGATAAGGATACCGAGTTTTGTTTCTTGGAGGACCAAGACACAAGAGATCTACCAATAAATTGACAAGTACCCGAAGTGGACTTTCTTTCAACCTTGTGTCCAGCATAGTCCGAATCGGAGTAACCAACAAGATGGAAAGAAGACCTCTTAGGATACCAAATGCCAAAATTTGGCGTGTGTATTAAGTATCTCACTATCCTTTTCACAGCCTTAAGATGACACTCTTTAGGGGACGCTTGATATCGTGCACACATGAACACACTTAGCATAATATCAGGACGAGAGGCACATAGATATAACAATGAACCAATCATAGAGTGGTAAACTTTTTGATCAACCGGTTCACCATCTTTGGTCAAATCTAGATGTCCACTAGTAGGCATGGGTGTAGACATACCTTTGCATTCTTGCATATTGAACTTCTTGAATAAGTCCTTGGTGTACTTTGTTTGAGAGACAAAGGTACCTTCCTTAGTTTGCTTGATTTGCAAACCAAGAAAGAATTTGAGTTCACTCATCATAGACATCTCAAACTTCTCCGACATTAGCTTTCCAAACTTCTCACTAAAATGAGGGTTAGTTGAATAAAATATAATATCATCAACATAAATTTGGCACATAAATAGTTCTCCATTAACCCTTTTAGTGAAAAGATTAGAATCAATTTTTCCAATTTCAAAGCCTTTTTCAATAAGAAACTTGGTCAAGCATTTATACCACGCTCTAGGGGCTTGTTTAAGACTATAAAGGGCTTTGTGAAGTTTGTAAACATGATTAGGTTTCTTAGGATTGACAAAGCCAGGAGGTTGCTTAACATAAACTTCCTCCTCAATTTCACCATTTAGAAAAGCACTTTTAATGTCCATTTGGTACAAGGTGATATCATGGTGATTAGCATAAGCAAGTAAGATGCGAATGGACTCAAGTCTAGCAACGGGAGCATATGTCTCACCATAGTCCATACCTTCGACTTGAGTGTAGCCCTGGGCGACTAGGCGTGCTTTGTTGCGGACGACTTGACCATCTTCATCTTGCTTGTTGCGAAACACCCATTTGGTACCAATGATGTTGTGGTTGTTGTCGGGCTTCTCGACCAATGTCCATACTTGGTTTCTCTCAAAGTTGGTGTAGCTCTTCATGCATAGCGTTAATCCAATCCGGATCTTCCAATGCTTCTTCAACCTTCATAGGTTCAATGCTAGAGATGAATGAGTAATGTTCACAAAAGTTAGCCAAACGAGTTTTAGAGCGAGTGATTCTCCCGGTTTGGATATCATTGTAGATTTGCTCGACGGGATGGTCTTTGGAAATTCTTGCTCGAACTCGTGGGAGCTTTGGCTTGGCTCGGGGTGGAACATCCTCTTCATCTTGATCTTCTTCTTGGCCTTCTTCATTGTTGACATTGTCATTCTCTTGTCGTGGTGGAGAAGGAGGTTGTTGATGTTCATCTTGGTGTATTTCCTCATTTTCTTCGTCTTGGTGTTCCCCACTTGTGGATGCTTCTGTATCAATTCTTGGTTCACCTTGTCGTGAGGTAGAAGCTTCCACTTGGACGGACGAGATACTCTCCTTCACCTCCGTTGGACGAATCTTGCCAATAGACAAGTCTTGGATTGCTTCTGAAGGGTCTTTGTCTCCTACATCAATTGGAAATTGCTCTACTTGCGAGCCGTTAGATTCATCAAACTTCACATCTACCATCTCTTCAACTTTTCGGGTGAAATTGTTGTAGACACGGTAAGTGTGAGAGTTTGAGCCATAACCAAGTAGGAAACCTTCATGTGATTTAGGAGCGAATTTAGAACAACGATGCTTATCAAGAATGTAGCACTTTGAGCCAAATACTCGAAAGTATCCAACTTGGGGTTTGTTACCGGTGAGGAGCTCGTATGCAGTCTTGCCGAGTAGCTTGTGAAGATACAAGCGATTTGTCGCATGACAAGCTATCTCAACCGCTTCCGCCCAAAAGTGTTTTGGGGTCTTGTACTCATCAAGCATCGTTCTGGCCATCTCAATAAGAGTCCGGTTCTTCCTCTCAACAACTCCATTTTGTTGAGGTGTGTACGTAGCCGAGAACTCATGTGAAATCCCCTCTTCGTCAAGAAAGGTATCCACATTTGCGTTCTTGAACTCCGTTCCGTTGTCGCTCCGAACCTTCTTGATCTTCACGTCAAATTGATTTTGGGCCTTTCTAGCAAAGTTTTTTAAGATCTTTTGGACCTGCGATTTGTCATCAAGAAATAACACCCACGTAAATCTTGAAAAATCATCAACTATGACTAGACCAAATGAGTTACCACCGAGACTCTTGTAGGAATTTGGACCAAAGAGATCCATGTGAAGTAGCTCGAGTGGTCTTCTTGTGGTCATGATGTTCTTCGTGCGATGACTTCCTCCAACTTGTTTCCTTGCCTGACAAGCACTACAAAGTCTATCCTTGTCAAATATGACATCTTTTATTCCAAGGATATGATCACCTTTAATAAGCTTATCAAGATTTCACATGCCCACATGACCTAGTCTTCTATGCCACAACCAGCCTTTAGAAGATTTAGCAATTAAGCAAGTTCTAGGTTGAGCCTTTTTAGAGAAATCAACAATGTAAAGATCACCTCTACGTATACCGGTAAAGACCATTTTACGATTGTCTCTATGAAACACTTGGCAATCTACCTCCGCAAATAGGACATTGAAACCGAAATCAGCAAGTCTAGATACTGAAAGTAAATTGTACCCAAGAGATTCAACGAGCATGACATTTTGTATGGAGCTATCATGTGAGATGGCCACCTTACCCTTTGAGTTATCACCAAAAGTGACATACTTTCGAGGGCCGTCGTTTTCAGCAAGCTCACGGAACATATCTTTATCTCCGGTCATATTTTCAGTACATCCACTATCAAGGACTCATTCCTTTCCTCCAGCCATGTAGCCGCGAAGATTTTCCATAAGACCAAAGTGTCTCATTGCATCATCAAGATCATAGTCACTATCATCATCCTCATCATAGTATCCATGTTCAACATCATCTTGTGATTGATCAACTCCTAGAGAGGGTAATTCATTAGATAAATGATCATTGTTATGGTTATCTTCATGAATTCTAATAGCTTCGGAGATGATATTGCTAATGATTCCAACATCTCCTTTGGCACGCATGAGATTTGTAAGATCAAATAGACAATCACCAAAGCTAGGATCACTAGAATTCATCTTACTCAGGGCAATAACTTATGGAGAATTTCGTCTAAATTTTTCAAGGAATAATTTGGAAATCGTTCCTCAAGAAATCTCCACATAGTATAGGCATAATCAAGAGTAGGCAAACTAGCAATCAAATTTTTGGGTAATCCTCTAATGATAAGATTGATAGTTCTAAGATTGCGAATCATGTCAAGATCCTCTTCGGGTGTAGGATGCAACGGATCAATATGAGGTGCACAAGGACTAGTAATGTACTTGTTCAAATGATATTCATTGAAAATCTCAAGCATTTCATTTTTCCACTCATAGAAGAACTCTCCATCAAGAATAGGCACTCTACGTCTAAGACTCCCCAAAGTAGACACATCCATCTTCCTCCAAAGGTGTTTAAACCAAGGCAATGGAGACCAATGCTCTGATACCAATTGAAAGGATCGAGAAGAGGTGTCTAGAGGGGCGGGGGTGAATAGACTCAAATCAAGAAAAGTTGTAGTTTTTAATTTCTCCTAAGTTGATGTGGAGTTTTAGCACAAGTTTAAACATTCACAATACATATCAAGCAAGCATGCAAGCATACAAGAGTATATGAGCAGTGGAAAGTAAAGCATGCAAGTTGAAAGAATGTAAAGAGAAGGGATTGGAGTGTGCAAACGCAATTTGGAGACACGGATATTTTTTATCCATGATTTTGATAGGTGGTGCTATCGTACATCCACGTTGATGGAGAATTCAAGCCACGAAGGGTAACGGTTGCGCGAGTCCACGGAGGGCTCCACCCATGAAGGGTCCACGAAGAAGCAACCTTGTCTATTCCACCATGGCCGTCGCCCACGAAGGACTTGCCTCACTAGGGTAGATCTTCACGAAGTAGGCGATCTCCTTGCCCTTACAAACTCCTTGGTTCAACTCCACAATCTTGTCGGAGCCTCCCAAGCGACACCTAGACAATCTAGGAGACACCACTCTCCAAGAAGTAACAAATGGTGTGTTGATGATGAACTCCTTGCTCTTGTTCTTCAAATGATAGTCTCCCCAACACTCAACTCTCTCTCATAGGATTGTATTTGGTAGAAAGAAGATTTGAGTGGAAAGCAACTTGGGGAAGGCTAGAGATCAAGATTTATGTGGTTGGAATGGAATATCTTGACCTCAACACAAGTGTAGGTGGTTCTGTCTCAGAAAATATGTATTGGAAGTGTAGGCATGTTCTGATGGCTCTCTCCACGAATGAAGAGTGGGTGGAGGGGTATATATAGCCTCCACACAAAATCTAACCGTTACACACAAATCACCAAACTCGGTGGGACCGATTCAGAGAACTCGGTCAGACCAATTTGGTTCATAATGTGACCGTTAGGTGTTTCGGTGGGACCGACTGGACCAACTCGGTGGGACCGATGTGCTAGGGTTAGGGTAAATCCAAAACTCGGTTTGACCGATTACTCAAACTCGGTGGGACCGATTTGGGTAATAAGCAAAACAGAGAGTTGGTCAAGCAAACTCGGTGGGGCCGAGTGCATATCTCGGTGGGACCGAAAATATTGCAATAGGCAACAGAGAGTTTGCAAGCCCATCTCGGTGAGACCGAGATCCCATCGGTGAGACCGAACTGAGTAGGGTTTCTGGCAGTGGCTATGTCAACTGAACTCGGTGGCTCCGGATAGAAAGAATCGGTGGGGCCGAGTTGGACTTTTGGGTTTGGGACATATGTGGATGTGAGAAAGTGGTTGAGGGCTTTGGAGCATATCACTAAGCACTTTGAGCAAGCAAGCCATTAAGCAACACCTCATCCCCTCTTAATAGTATTGGCTTTCCTATGAACTCAATGTGATCTTGGATCACTAAAATAGAAAATGTAGAGTCCTGAGCTTTGAGCTTGAGCCAATCCTTTTTCTTTATCACTTTGAAGGGGTTCCACATCCTCTTGTCCATGCCACTCCATTGTTGAACTTATCTGAAACATACTAGATAGAAACATTAGTCCAACAAGAGATATGTTGACATTAATTACCAAAACCACCCAGGGAGCACTTGTGCTTTCAATCTCCCCCTTTTTGGTAATTGATGACAACATACATCAAAGCTTTAGATAAAGATATAGACAACAACAAGTAAAGCTTTGGAAAGACATGTAACATGCAAAGGCTCCCCCTATATGTATGCAATCATATAAATATGAAACATAGGAGCATGTGAATGCATAAGCATGACAGAGTAAGCCATGTGTTACATGTATCTTGGCTATATGCATCAGAGTGAATGATGTAAATATAGAAAATGTACCTTCATGCTCATGAGTCCTTATTGCAAACAGTATGTACAACAGCAAGAGATCCTCATACACATGACTGAGATGCATATACTTACCTTGTGGTCTTTGAGTTGGCTTTGCAAAGAATGAACCTGAGTAAACAAGGCTAGATAACACAGATACATCTAGTAGCCAGAGCAAACAGAAGAAACCACAAGAGTACCAAGACTGGGATGACATGTAGAGAGTAAGTACTGAGTACTCTATTGGATATAGACATGTCCCCAAAGGTAAAGATGGGCAAAGAATTCGAGGATTTCCTTCCCTTAGATGTCTTGCTCCCCCTGAATCTTGCATGGGATATTGGGAGAAGATAGGGAACAGAAAATCAGAGCAAAAGAAAAGACAACAGAGTTAATGCAAGCAATCAAATATGAACATGTCTTTCCCCTCTTAAAGACATGTAATTTCTCTCCTCTTGAACACCAAGCATCTGAGGTTTCTTACACACACTCCCCCTGAGTGTCCTCTCCCCCTATAGAAATGATTAAGCATAGAGCTTTGATGTGATCTCTCTCTCCCCCTTTGACATCAATTTCCAAGAAGGGCTCTTCTGGATTTTGTTTTATTGCAGAAGGGTTTGGTCCTTGAGTCACAAAGCAAAGGAGCTAGTCGAATATGATGCTGGTAGAGGACAAGAGTCATTTAGTGGAGCTGGAGCAAAAAGACAACCGTATGAGGATGGAATATGTAAGGAAAACTGGACGGCATGACATATTCACAGCTACGATGTGTAAACTAAGCAGAAGGATTTTCAAGAAAATAGAAGTGATGCAAGCTAGACACCATATGAAAGATGCAACCAATATTACTTTGCCAAGTTAAAAATGTCTTGTCATAAGTGGCAATTCAAAAAATTAGAAGCAGTACAATGTAGAAACCAATGCAAGATGCAACCACTATCAAACTGCCATGTTAAAAGTGTCCAATCATGAGTGACTGATGCGGGATACACAACAACAGTACTTTGATGTAAGAACATGGTATGATAGATAGATGGAGTGTATTCTAGACACAGAACGCCATGTCATATGCACATGTATAACGTATGAACTCAGTAGGTGCAATTTAATCAAAATAGAAGAAATACAGGATAGACAACATATGCAAAATGAAACCAATTATCACACTGTCAACTTAGAGCAAGCACCTGCGATGGAGTACGGGAGATGAACTCATCATGTAGACTTGGGACTTCAACTTCATTAGCAGTAGCAGTGGCAAATCTAGAGAGTCTCTGTTTGCGTTGGTGCGGAGGACCACCAACATCCCCTAACTTACTCTTTTCCTTCCTATTTTCTGATATTGCCTTATGAAGTCAAAACCACAAGAAGATGAATAAAATTAGCTCTGCATAACTGGTTGATGCATGATACAGACGAACACTACTTTGATGTAAGGCAAGCGCAGGATAGGAGGATGGAATATATACAAAAAAAGATAGCGTTTCATATTCACACGTACGATAGGAGGATGGAATATGTATGAAAATCAGTAAGCGGAAGGCATTTCAACAAAATTAGAAGAAATGAAAGCTAGGCACCATATGAACATGCAACCAATATCACTCTATCAGGTAAAAAGTGTCTCATCGTAAGTGCTATTTCAAGAAATTAGATGCAGTACAAGCTAGAAGACAATGCAAGATGCAACCTACATCACAGTCCCAAGTTAAATGTGTCTTATGGGTAAGTGATTGTTGCAGGTATAAGTTGTAAGCTACGCAGATGCAATTCAACATAATCAGAAGCAATACAAACTAGACATCATATGGAAAACACAACCACATATAACAGTTCCAAGTTAGAGCAAGCACCTGTGATGGTGGAGTAGGAGATATGTGCTCATCATGTACACGTATGTTCTAGAAACAGGAACACGTGTCATATTCACAGGCATTATCTGTAAAGTAAGCAGATGCAATTCAACAAAGTTAGAAGCAATACAAGCTAGACATCATACGCAACATGCAACCACATATAATAGTGCCAAGTTAGAGAAAGCACCTGTGATGGTGGAGTAGGGGAGATGTGCTCATCATCTACACAACTACGTTGACTATCTAGCCTTGCGTTGTCTTGCGAATCTTGTTGGGAGGATGGCGGAGTAGAGTCTGTAGAGAACCTCCGTTTTAGTTGCTCGGAAGGACCACCATCATCCAATGCCTTGCCAATTTCCTTTAGTTTTATTGATTTGGCATTGTGAGGTCAAACCGACAAGAAAAAGGAATATAATTCGCTCTTCAGAACTCATTCATGCATGATACTGATGAACACTACTCTGATGAAAGGCAAAGTCATGATACAAGGATGGAATATATACGAAAAATGGACGGCTTGACATATTCACACCTATGATGTGGTAACTAAGCAGAAGGCACTTCAACAAATTAGAAGCACTGCAAACTAGACACCATATGAAAGGTGCAATCAATATCACTCTGCCAAGTTAAAACTGTCTCGTCATAGGTGGCGTTCATCAAACTAGAAGCAATACATGCTATAAATCATATTCAAGACACAAACCAATATCACACTGCCAACTTAAAGGTGTTCCATCATAAGTGACTGATGCAGGATACACAAGAAGAGTAGTTTCATGTAAGAACATGGTGTGATAGACAGATATAGTATGTACCAAAAACAGGAAAGCGTGTCATATTCACATGTATCATGTGTAAGCTAAGCAGATGCAGTTTACACTAATTAGGAGCAATACAAGCTAGACACCATATGCAACATGCAACCAGATATCACACTGCCAAGTTAGTGCAAGTGGAGTAGGGGAGCGGAGACTTGGACCTTGTAATGCACTATCAGTACAAGGAGAATCGGTACAAATGCTCCGTTTACGTTGCTGCAGAGGACCACCATCATTGCCTTCCTTACTCTTTTCCTTCCTCTTTCTTGATTTTGCCTTGTCAAGTCAAACCCACAAGAAAAAGGAATAAAATTTGCTCTTCAGAACTCATTGATGCATGATACTGACGAACACTACTTTCATGTAAGGCAGCCGCATGATAGGAGGATGGAATATGTATGAAAAACAGGACGGCGTGACATATTGACATGTATGATGTATAAAGTGTAAACTAAGCACAAGGTGCTTGAACTTGTTAGAATCAATGCAAGCTAGAAACCATATGAAAGATGAAACCAATATCACTCTGCCAAATTAAAGGGTGCCCTAACAAATGTATTTGACCAAATTAGAAGCCATACATGGCAACAGGCTAGAAATAATATGCAATATGCAACGAATAAAGGTAACTCATCGTAAGTGATTGATGCAGGATACAGAAGAGAGGTAGTTTCATGTAAGAACATGGTTAACACATAGATGTAGTGTGTACCAAAAATAGGAAGGCATGTCATATTCACAGGTATAATGTGTAAACTAAGCAGATGCAATTTACCCTAATTAGAAGCATTACAAGCTAGACACCGTATGCAACATGCAACCACATATCACACTGCGAAGTTAGAGCAAGCACCTGTGATGGTGGTGTGGGGGAATTGCGGTCATCAACTAGAGAGCTACGTTGACTATCTTCATTTAGCCTTACTGTTTCTTGAGAATCATGTGGGGAGGATGACACTGCACTCTTTAAACGAGTATGGCGTCTCACAGTAACCCACCCGGGTGACTGTCTCATCATAAGTGATTGACGAGGGATACAAAAAAGCATTGGTTTGATGTACGAACATGGTTAATAGACATATGTAGTATGTATCAAAAATAGGAAGGCATGTCATTATCAAAGGTATAATGTGTAAAGTAAGCAGAGGCAATTTAACCAAATAGGAAGCAATACAAGCTAGACACCATATGCAACATGCAACCACATTTGACAGCGCGAAGTTAAAGCAAGCACCTGGGATGGTTGTGTGTGGCAATTGAGATCATCAACTACAGAGCTACGTTTACTTTCTCCAACTGCTGACACTGCATCCTTTAGAGCGTTGAAACGCTTAGTGCTTATCTTCGAATTACATTGGAGCGACTCCTGTCTTTTCTTTTCAGCATTCATCAACACTACGTCAGAGTCTGAAATACCCATGCATAAAAAAACAATAGTGTGAGCATGGGTGAAGTGTGTGCACAATTAGTACAGTGTAAACGTAGCAGATAGCAGGTCGGTGAGAAATAAATGACGGGATACATATGATAGCTCTACAACATGCATGGCACACTAAATTACTACAGGATTCTATGAAAATAACATTCGACTGAAAACAAATAGGTCAGTCCATTTTTTCTGCACCGTCCGATGTACAAAGAATGGGCAGATCACCTTCATCTACCTCCAGCCAGTCAGTGTTGACGATCTTCCTCGAAACGGCAGCGACCACCGGCTCAATCCCCTGCCTGCGCCCTCCCCTCGACCTCACCGCACCGCCGTGCTTGGTACCGCCCCCCGACAATCCATTCAAGCCTCGCCGACCTCCAGATTGGGCGCAAGCAGCTCCTGCACCCCACACCCCTATGATAGACACCGATGCGCCGCTTCCGCGGTGAACAGGCGGACTAGGTGCTCCGCGCGCCTAAGCGGGTGATGCTTCTTTTAATTGCGGTTCGACTGACCCTGAATTGAAATCCAGGCGGGCTACTGACATCTAGCAAAGGTGAAATAGTAAAGGGAGGAAACCTTGTGCATTTAGTATCACGAATAAGATGTAGTAAGAAGCGCTCAACTAGTTTCTTTCGTGGGATGAATACCGTGTGAGCAGAGACGTAAGGTTTGCACGAATAAGGGAAGAGGAGTACCTCTTTCAGCTGGCAGTGCTGTGTCCTCCTTCTGTTTTTCCAACGATCTTCTTGTGGTTCGTCGGAAACGAGAAGTTGTGGAGGATGGTGCAGCCTTGGACGAACCCATGGCCAAGTTGTTTAGTGTGGTGCAGTGGCCGTATGTCGGCGGCGGGGAAGCAGATCCGAGGCGGCGAACGACGGCGTAGTGGGAACAACTCCGGTGCGGTGGACGGTTGAGATAGTGGAGCGGCAGTAGTGAGGTGCAGGACGACGTGGTTGGAGGGGTTCTGGTACGACGCACGTCGGCGTCGGCGTCATGGAGGCAGCTCTACCTCGGCTTCAGCTGCTAAGTCCTTGAGGGAGTTGCGGTTGCGGTTACGTTGGACGACGACGTCGGGGTACCGGCTCCGGCGTGATGGAGTTGGGCGGCGGTGGATTGGGCACTATGGGGTGGAGGACGGAGGAGGCTGGGGTTTCGCGGCTGGTGGAGAGGGCGTTTTGGCGCCCACGGAGTATGAATGGGGAAACGGAGGGAGGCGGGGAACTAAGGGGGGACAATGTTTCGGTTTGGGATGCGCTTGTTTGAAATTTGGGGAAAGTTACAAACTTTGCCCCCATCTAAAATTTCGGACATGTTGCGGGTTGGGGGTAGGACAGTAATCTCAGGTGTCCCAAATGTGGGCGGGATAGATTTCAACCGAGCGCATGGGTGTTTAGGCTCCCACGGCGTATGAATGCTTCTCGGAGGCGGTTGAGTTGGCGTCTTGGTGAAGTTACAAACCTACCCCGGTTTAGACCTTTGGACATCAGGCCGATAGGCTACACGGGCCAGAGTCAGGACAGTAATTTCCTACCACCAAACATTAGTCTCGCGCGGTTTTGGGTGACCAGATGCCTATTTGGTGCTTCGTTCAATATTTGGGAGCAGAAGCATTAACGTTTTCGGTTCTCTTGAATTGAACGTTTAGGATTTGTGAAACTTCACAAATCTTCACTCTTGAAAATCCTAAAGCTACTATTATTTTGGAATGGAGGTGGTACATTTGAATATGCATTGTACACGAGTATATATTAAAAAATATGCAACTTACCTCAGTTCATGCATGGTTCCAGATATAATCTCCTTGGCTGCAAAAAAAAGTTAGACATGCGTATGAATATATATAGCATGTTCAAACGCACAACAAAGGTTGATGCCCCCTTTTACATCTGATGTACAAATGCCATTATCTCGGGTTCAAATAGATGAATGCACTTCCTATGAATTTGAATCTTCGAAACCCCCTTTATGTTGAATTCGACATGTATTCTATTTCGTAGCTAGCAATTTGGAATGTATCCATGCAAGTGACAAATGTATAAAGTGCTTCACACTAACAACATGGAGTGCACTAATTAATGTTTATATATGAATTGCAAAAGCATCCATTGCATGTATTTCAAACCGCTCTCACTCTATGGATCGATAATATGAAATAAACACATGCACATGCTAGAATTCAATAGAGTATGGGTGTCTGAGAGACCGATTTTCGTCCATACGCAATTTGCAAAATTCATGATCTCATCCAAAAATAATAATGCCATTTATATTTTAATTTAATGCGTAGAACTACCTTTTACACGTAGATGCACTATGCCTCGACCCGTTCTCACAAACCGCTATATATCTCTCTATCTACCGCATAAGTGCACACACTTTATATGCATCGGAATTTCTCTTTCACACATGCTCACAATCTCTCTCGGGGTGTCGGGGAGTCTCACGCACATGCTCTCTCTGTATCTCTCTCTCTCTCTCTCTCTCTTTCTGACTACTATGTACCACTCTTTTCACTAATCTCAGTTGGAAAACACTATTTCTCTCACATGCATATATACACACGCACGGTCTCTACTAGGCCTCTATACGCACATATATGTGCCTACGTGTCTCCCGCACGCACATTATCTTTAGGCTTCTCTCGCACACATTGCCCCCCCCCCCAGACACACCTCTCTCTTAGTAGTTGGCAGATATGATTCCATCATATCATTCGGTAGGATATCCCTGACTGTTAGGCTGGATGGTAATACGAGGCAATGTTTTACCCTAGTTCGGACCCTTGCAGTTGAGGAAAAAGCCTACTCCTGGTACTGTATATTAGTGATAGGGGTGTGTACAAAGTACACGTGAATACCAAGCATTGTGCGTGTGTATATACTATCGACGGACTAGCCCCCAAGCTTCTATAACATACTGCAGGCCTAGGGTTACAAATCATATATAGTCGGCTTATCACCGGCGGGGATAGAGTCCTCCGCGACTCTGGTAGCTAGCTTCTTGTTGTACGCCGAGTCCTACACATGGGTCTTCGTATAACGCATCTCAATCCAACCTATGTGGCGCAGGATGGAACCGACCCATGAGTCCTCATGTTGACCCACCACAACTAGAAATGATGTGCCCACCACACCACACACGCAATCAGCCACTAAGAAAATAAGCATATACAATAGTACAATGTTATACATGAAAGTTAATTGCATGGTGCATCCAAAAATATTTGTTCTGCATTGTGAATGTTTATATATTCTCCTAAAATATTAGTCACGGGAAAGAGAAACGAAGGGCATATTTCTCCTTGTCTCCACCGGACATCCCCTCTTTCTACACCACTTTCACGTACGCACACAAACTATCTCTCGGCCCTCTAAAAGTATGCATGCCCACGACACATTCATGCATGACGGTCACTGTATTTCAAGCTAAAGCACTATACGGTCACTGGAGTTCAGAATATGCTCATTACGGTCACCGTATACATTCTCGTGGTGATCATACGGTATCTAGCTCACGATACGTCTCCGTATTTTCTTGATGACACTGACGGACTTTGCATTTGATGCGTGCTCCGTATTTTATTGACGACACTTACGGTCATTGTATTTGAAGCGAAAGCACGATATGGTCACTGGACTTCAGAATAAGCTCATCACGGTCACCACATACATTTTGTCGTGCTAACCAACATGTGGTTGGATGGTTAGGAGGACAGTGGTTTCTCGAGCCCACCAGGGTTAAATTCCAGGTGCTCGCATTTATCCTGGGTTAATTTCAGTATTTTCCGGCAATGTGCGTTCAGTGGGAGGAGACGTTCCACTCGACTACGAGGCACCTATGGTGACTTTGTAAAATCTCAAGATCATATGCTGGCCCACTCTCTCGAAGGTTCTCATGGGGGTAGGGTCTGCGTGCGTGCGCTTATAGCGATGAGTGCTTGCGCGTATATATGAGCCCTTGCATCTGTACCGTGTTAAAAAAATACATGTCATGATTATACCGTCACTGGCTCACCCGTACAACTCCGTATTTTGTTGATGACACAATCAATTGGCCAGTCAAACGTTCCACGTGGCGCAACTAGTGTTGCACCATCGGGGCGCGTAACCGTGGGGCCCACCTGTCAGCCCGTATATGAAAGAAAGAAATGGTAGTTTGAGTTTGTACTGTGTTAATAAAATACGGAGTACACTTTAGGGTGATCATACGGTCATTGGGTCACCATACAACTCCATAATTTGTTGATGACACAATCAATTGACCAGTCAAACGGTCCACATTCAGCAGCGCACATTACCATAGGGCCCACCCGTCAGCGCGTATATGAAGGACAAAAATGGTAATAAATTAGTGGTCGGTGGGTACTCGAAGTCCTCAGACCTCTGGTTGGCAGTCGCCGACGGTGGGGGGCGTTGATTGGGCGGTGGGGTGGGGATCACCGGAGAA
>NC_057802.1:371561716-371578714 GCF_018294505.1 Triticum aestivum
CGGGCGAGGCGGCGTGGCGGCGCAGGCCGGTGGTGGCTGGCGGCTCAGGGGGGTGGAGTTTGGTGATAAACTGCAGGCCCTTGATTTCGTACCCAACGGCTGGAAAATCTAATGACCAGAGATGAAAAAGTCAGTCGACTGACGTGTAGCCTCACCCCGCACATACACATGCACACACGCACGCATGCAGGCGTGCAATACTGACACATACACATAACGAACACACACATGCATGCAGGCGTGCAACACTGACACGTACCCTTGCACGCACGCAACACTCGCACGCCTGCATGCACACACGACGCAAGACGCACGCTCAACCTATACGTGCATGCACCCTTTGTTAAGGACATGGATTGTTACGGGTATTAATCAATCTTATCTGTGATAAGCAGAACATTGATGTTTGTAGCGGTGTTTATGAATCACAACGTATCGAACGGGCTATCAACATAGTAGGCTTATCTACATGAAAAGGATGACGTCACACTCAATGAACAATCGTCGGTTTATGAAATGCCCGCTTCTGACCGCCCTGGCCCACCAAAGGTTCCTCTGCTGTGCGCTGCCTGCGTTGGGTCACTGACATGCAGGCCATGTACCCAAAGAGCCCACACATTAGTGGAAGAACGGCGCGCTGTCCTACGTCAGAGTCGAGGGCGCCACTCGCTGCACGCCCGGCTGAACACGCCTCCTTGCCGCATTCAAACGCCTCCATGAAACCCGCCCGTGTGGAAGCCGAGAAACCCACTCTGGACACACGTCCGTTCATGACCGGGGCGGCATTAAACGCAACGCCGGCCGAGCTCCTCCCGTCCGCTGACTATTTAATCTCCTATTTAAACGAGGCCAAACGCCGGCCAAGAATTGCACACCTCCGCCGCTCCCCTATCTCCTCCTTCACCATTTTGTCCACTCTTACAATGGCTTACGGAGAGTAGTTATTCCGCATCCAAGCCGGCTGGGTGGCCCACCGAGCCCGCCGGATACGAGCTATGCAGCTCGCTGATCCACCTCCCTCTCCTCGCCCGACGGAGCCAGTTGCTGCCCCAAGCCGGCGCGCGGTTCAGCAACTCGCCGCTCCAGGCCAGCTCGACGAGGAGCGGCACATGGGCGTCGTTGCTGCCGTCCACGCCGCCGCCTCATACCGCGTCTCACATAGGTGGGGGACATGCACGAAGAGAAGAGGTGCACGCACGGCGCACGTACTCCCGTCTCTTTCCCAACCACACCCGCGCGGGTACACGGTGGAGCTTATTTCTGTACGAAAAGGCAGCCCATGTGGTAACTTGACACATGTACTGGTTGTCCACTATATGGAGGGAGGATCGTCTACCCCGGGTGAACAAACAAATTGCGACTTGACACGTTATGTTAAAGAAGAGGCAAACCATGTGGGGCCTACCTTAGAGGCAAGGCTCTATACACTGGAGTACTTTTGATGTGTCCCGTTAACTTGCAGAACGAGGAGAAGCTTGCTTAGTATGCCGTCTCTCCCACCCACGGGCACGGTGGCTCGCAGGATGACGTGAAGCTTGCTTACTACACCTTACGCCCGCTCCCTCGCTCACGCGCGCGGTGGCTCGCAGGACGAGGAGAAAATTTTACTAGTACTCCCTCCGTTTACTCCTTGTCCCTACTACCTTGGTTAGAGAGATTATCATATTGTTTGGAATATATATGTCCTTTAGTACTCCCTCCATTTACTTATACAAGGCCACTATAAAAAATACATTTTGCATTTATACAAGGCCACAAATAATAATCGAGACAAAAGTTACTACTCCCCCCTTTCCAGTTTATGGCTCAATTCAAAATCTCTCCAACCAAGGTAGACGGTGAGTGGTCGAATTAATTCCGTACTCCTAGTTTGCACAAGTAATTAGTACGCTCGTTTTCCTCAAGAAGTAATGTTTACCGAGGCATTAATTAGAACGAATGCATGAATGACCACTAAATTTCCATGAACTTCTACATGCATTGGTGAGTTTTCTCTTGACACTGCTTGCATCGGGTGATTGAACGCACCTCAAAATCCAACATGTGATGGTACTACTAGTAGTAGTAGAATTGAGACTTATAAAACGGAAAAACGAATGTTTTGTAGATGAGCCCTATAAACCCTAGTGGGTACGTACTCCGTAAAATCAGATTTTCCCAAAACTAAGTCGCTCAACCTTTATTTGCTTGTTTCCCTTCCTGCCTCCTTGCCTCGAATAGACTATGCCAAACTCCCTGCCTGCCGCGTGGGAAAAGACCCGCCCTCGCCTTTTTAGTCCGGGTTTGTATCGATGGATCGCTCGAAGCAGCAAAAACCCAAGCCGTGTCTTGTACTCCTCCATCGACGCTCGCTTTCATGAATTCTGTACTTCCTGTCGCCGACATGTGGGACATATAGCAACCGGGTCGACGTGTCAAGCACCAAATAATAGTGCAGAACAGCAGGGGGGACGCACCCCAGTCGTACCGCCCCAGTAGTAGTAGTAATGAGCAATGAGACATCAAATCACAATGCCGCACCTTCCCAGACGGACGAAGCAACCATTATTTCACACTTCGGTTCGCCATCATCTCAAACCACGTAGTATTGCTTCTGCCTCAAGAGGGACACGCGCATCGCCTTGGTACATCATGACACGTGGCACCGCATGACAGGCCATGCTCCCCCGCCGATCGCTCGGTAAAATCACCTCATTTTTACTACTATACTTCCTCCGTATCAATTTACATGGCATGCACGTCGTTCTAGGTTGAAAATTCAACTGGCTATATATCTGATGAACAGTATATGTTTAGAAACTACATCCGCTTAATAATCCAATGATATACTTTTTGTGACATAGTAACTCAGATTTAGTTAGTCAAATGGATGACCTAGAACTACGTGCACGCCCTATAAACCGAGACGTCTAAAAAAAAGATGGAGAGGGTAGTTCAGTACGTATCTTTTTAGCTCAATATAGTCGGGATACACCAAGGAGCAAAACCAAGTGGTAGGCTGCACCTGTCGTGTTGGCGTAGCGACTCAAGCAGGGTCAGTCCGCGCACGAAATGGTGACACACTTAACAGGACGCCTTTGGCCGACATGTGGCTCATCCACCGTCTTGTTCCACGTACGATGCAACAAATTACAGTTCGGAGCAGCGGTTGGAATTGGAGGCACCCCGGTCGTAGCGCCGTAGTAGTAGAAAATGAGCGATGAGGGGTCAAATCACAAAGCCCCACCTTTCCCGCATTAAACTGGACGAACGAAGCAACCATCATTTCACTCTAGGGCGCAAGAGCATAAAGAAAAGAGAAAACCAATGATGCGTGCGGCAGCTACCTAGGGCACCCTAGGGTAGGGGTCTCCACTACAGATCTTTTTTTGAAAGCGCCTCCACTACAAATCGGCCTCTCCCTCGTCCTCTTGAAGAAAACCGATGATGCGTGCGGCGGTAGGGTTTGTAGGAGTACTACTAGGGCGTGCGGGGCCATGTCGTAGTAAACGGGAGAGGGATTGAGTTCGAGTCGACGCCTTAAATATGTGTGGGCCGCTTGGTTTTAGGGGAACGAGACAACATTTTGGGTTCGGGGACCAGTGGAGATATAGTACGTACAAAAAATTGTGGACATAGGTTCGACCGAAAGGCAATGATGCATGGGCCCTGCATTTTGATATACCCGGGGCCGCGTGAAATTTGCTACTCTACTCAAAACTAGTAAGGTACACATGCATTGAATGCATGAGATTTCGAAACCAAATTATGAATAAATACACACTATAGCATGTAAAGCTTTGAGTCTTATATGCATGGTGTAGATGTTCGTTTAGTTCTTATAGTTCATCTCATTCAAAATCAATTAGTTTTATAAAAATGTTAAGATTCATGGGGTTGTGCATTGTAAAGCATAAAGTAAGAAACAAATAATGGCATTTCATTTAGAAAAAAGTCAATTATGATACGGAAGATTCTAGAACAAAGGAGAAGTGCATGTGTTTTGAGGTTTGTGCATTATGCTTAAGTTCAACCATGGAGTCTTCTAAATTGTACATGTGGCAGATCTGGTGGAATGTTGATGATATACAATGGCCAGTAGTGCTCGGATTTGCCATCTCTGCACTGTCGGATTAGCTTCATCCAGCGACCATCTTTCAAGTTATTCGCACACTATATAGTTCTTGTGCCATAGTTGCATGTCTTGGAAAAAAGCAACTAGTGGGTTGTACTAGGTATTTAGGAATATAAGATGTATACATGGAAGTTGTAGGGAAAGAGATGACATGGAGTATCTCAATTCCTATGAGTAGGGATTGGAAAAGAGATGTCATTTGGTTGACATCATAGCAACTTTTCTATTGAATCTAGAGATGACATGTATCTCAATTCCTATGAGGAGGGATTAGAAAAGAGATGTAATTTGGTTCATATCATAGGAAATTTTCTATTGAATATACGCTAATGTTCATTTCCCTTTGAAATTATGGGAGTATAGGAATCCATTCATATGAACCAAGTGGCTCTAAAGCTATAGAAATGATATCATGTTTATTTCCTTTGAAATGTGGAGTATATGAATCTATTCCTATGAACCAATTGGCTCTAAAGGAAAAAATCCTATAAAAATCATATCATATAGAGTTCCTATGATATTCCTCCACACCAAAGGATGGTTGAAATTGCTGCAGGTGATACGATGGTCTTTCTTTGTAGACTCCTCCCCCATCTTTATAGTTACCTCTCGAAGATGAATGAAATGGTATATACAGGGTATTCTACATGTGCAATTTGGTACACGAAAACTCGGTAAAAGTTTGCGAGGTTCGAATTTTCAATAAAGCTATATGCACTGCATTTTGGAACGGAGGGAGCATACGGCAGTTGCTAACACTCACGTGGAAGATTTGTGTGTAGGAGGAGTGGCTATTCTATTAAATGACATGGCAAAACTGACTCTGTCGGATGCCGATCTAACGGTTCTTACGGCGTTCGTCAGGAAAAGGCTTGTGGCGAACGTTTGTCGGATAATGATTTACGGACACATGCATTGCATTGATACGTGCCCCCTCTCTCTCATGCACACGCACCCTCCCGAGTCCTCTCGCACCCACCGTCTATCTGCAGGTAGACGTCACACACATATGTGCTCTTCACACCCTACCCTCAGAACTTCTAAAAAACAAAAGACGTCGCGCACATTTTATTTTAGCTCACACGTCACACACTTATACTATTACTCTTGTGGCGAACATTCTTTGGGCATAGTATATTGTACTCTCACAAAGAGAAGCGGTGCACGCACACACTAGTTCTCTCACACCAACTCGCGGGTACACATAGGAGTGCATTTTTTTGAAGCTGGTACAACAAAATCACTCCACTACATATATAAGCAGGAGCCTTAGCGCTTGCTTTACTAGGGTTCCTCTCGTTCACTCTCTCATGCTCTCTAGATCTAAGCAAGACATAGGTGGCCACACTCTCTCGCAGCTCACGGCTGGTCACAAATCCGGCCGGCCAACCTCGACCGGGGCAGGGGTGTAGGTGCATCGTTCACGCTGTCGTCGGCGGTGAGGGAGGAGACCAACGGCTGCCCGCGCGTCCCAATCGGCTGCCGTGCCGTTCTCTCCGAGAGAGCGCCGGCTCCGGAGGGCCTCCGACCCCTTCTTCCTCCCTCCGGTATTGTGGCCAAGATGCAGCCTCCTGACGCCGTCTTTGCCACATACCGACGACCCTCAGGTGTATATTCCTTCGAAACCTGCCTTGCTCTACTGCCCAGCTCCCCACTTGGCTTCGTGTGGATCTTTTTCTACTTCCGTCCGTTGTTCCAAAGCCACCTAGACTTTTACTATTATTAGAGGTAAAGCTAGTTCATACAGTCGACTCTAAGAGTTGGTTCCAACAGGGAAGAAAGTGGGAAAGCTGTAGCATGAATCTAAGACTTGGTTCTAAGGGGAAAAGGGGGAAAGTAGTAGATACTGGCTACCCAACCGGTCTCTTGGTTGAAAAGACGAAGAAAGCATGGTGGATGGCGAAGGGTGGGGGGAAGTGGACCTATCTCTTGGTTGAAAAAGGAAAGAAAGTGACGGGTGTTGGGGGACAATGCAAATGAGAATGAGCAGGTCTAGATTTCCTGTGCTCACATAGGAAAATGTCGCCGAGGAGATAAAAAATGGGACAATTGCAGACATGCTGCCTGAGTGTTTGCCGCTCTCGGCAACCACATCTTCCTCACCACTTTATGCCTCTGCTGTCCCTACGCCCATATCGCTACCGTTAATGTAAAATGACATGAAGCATTAAGCAATGCCACCTAATTTCACTATAAGTAATGGTCTAGTGTCGTCGATAAATTGAAGCAATGCCACCACCATTTTATGAAGTGCTTCCATCTTGCTTTATTTCCCATGAATTGTGTTTTTGCAGTTACACTTAAATCTCACACCGCTAACATTGCTTCATCCCAGTGGAACTGCACAAATTTGATTGCACATTTACTGACCATGTGCTACTCTCATGACAGTAATACTAATGCTATTGTTCTGCATGTTAATCTAGTGGCAGTGTTGATGTGATGTGATGCTACTTACTTAAGGACACTTTCATACTGTCAATCTAGTGCCAATTATAACACAATAGATGCTGTTGTCAATCATACGCTACTGCAAATATCCGTCACTGTTTAAATAACCGTATTTCGTATTTGCGCAAACAGGGATGTCTGTCTCCATATCGTTTCGAGATGTCTGTCTCCGTATCGTTTCTATCCGCGCAATCAAAAGCACTGACCTCAGTTTTAGTACTGCGCAAAATGAGATGGCTATCCCTCGTTGCCGTCGTCTAACCACCCGTCTTCCAGGTATTCCTACATTGGTGTTACTAGGTAGAATGACCAACGCAATCTAAAAGAAGCTGATTCATACGTTTTACTTCCTGATTGCAGTGCAGGGATGAGCGAAAACATCTGCATCCTAGTCCGGAATGCACTTTCCTCCAGTTCGTCCATGGACCGAGGACAAGCTGGCACGGCTGCACGGAAGTTTTTGGGACAGGTGCGCGGACAAGAGGCATTGTGGTCTGCTTATTTCTGCAAATAGCGGTGCTTAAATTTAGTGGAATGCACAAGACTTTCAGCTGGTCAGTACACTCCATGGTTCAGTTCAGCATTCCAGCTGAGAACACAATTATAATTGGTTATTCTGGAATGAGAGAACCTAACCTTGGATGGTGGCAACAAGAAAAAACCAGAGTGAACTCCAGGAAATTTAAGCCTGCCGGGAGGCCCTTTGCTCAGAGAAGCCTTGCTTGTTTTTTTCCTGATTTGTAAACCTTCTCACAACTTTGTCTTTTGCTATTAACTAGTATATGTTTGTTATGTTCTATGAATCATTGAGATGTATAAAATTGCTTAACTTATGCTTTTCAAGTTTTTTATGAAGCCGAGTTTAATGTGAGTGTTCCACATGAACGCTGGACTAGCGTGTGAACGTTTGGAATTTACATTGTGGCCTTAGTTAACTGCATGAACCACTGTAACAAGATACATAGTTGCTTATATGTTAGACAGCAGATTGTTGATTGTTAGCTGGTCAATAGCCTAGTGTTGAAGCGAGCTGAGCCAATGTGTCGTGTTTTGCACAACTGCTTACAAGTGGGGTAGCACCAACAGTGTTTACAAGTACTTATGTATACGTCGGCGCACAGTTCTCGAACGAGTACTCTATTTCATCAAAACACACACTGCTCGTATGATAAAACCAGTGAGGATGCATCTGTTTCGGCAACAATCACGATGATTCACGGGCACACAAAAGTAGCAGCAGTTCCCATAGATGGATTCAAACAGAGTACTAGCCCCAGAGGGCTCAATAACAGGCAAGGTTCGGATAATTAGACAGAATCCAAACTACTATTAAACACTAGCTGGGGCAAGTATTTCATGCTTTGATCTAATTTGGGTTGGACACAAGACAGACCTTGCCATGAACATCATCGAGGACGTCCGGCAGCAGCTCAATCCTGTGAACCTTCATGAAGAAAACCTTGTGGCCTTGCCACTCATAAACTTGTTTTTGGAGGCATGCCACGTCATCTTCCTGCGTAAGCTTGACAAGAATAGTATGCCTCACAAACGAAGGAGTAGCTTTGAACTTCTTGTGCTTCAGTACACCCTGGACAACACGCCTGACAACAGTGAGGCTGGAATACAACTCTTCATTGGTATAAGCGCAAATGGCTTCCAGGATCCAACAGCCTAAAAACTCTGTTTTCCCAGTACGTATATTCAGGTCATCCGCCTCATAGCGAGTGACATGTACAACCACACAATCCTTGTCTGCATCAGGGCTCTAACTGAAATAGAAACAAATTCTAAATTACTTTCCAGCATAAGAAACACAAGTTAGTTAAACCACTATGTATAGCATGGCTTCGAAGATAATAAAATTTTGCATTATTCATCACCACGTACTTAGATAAAAAACCACAATCGAGATCGGCAAAGAAGAAAATCACCTTGGGCAGCTCAACAGGGTGGGGGACACATCCTCGAAGGGGGAAAACTACTCCTGCAGTGCCACGGGGGCTGTAACCTCAAACGGGGCGTTGACCATCTCAGTAGTGGCCGTGAGCGTATCTGGGGTCGGCTCAGTGGCTGCCTCCATCTTCATGGAGCTCTCTGTCTTGTGGGGATCAGCCTCCCACGTCTGCTCCAATATCTGCAGATCTTTGCCTGGTTCTCCTTGGTCCATCATGAAACTGACGAATACTAGGAGACCACTGAAATGAAAACACAATCGCAATGACAATGAAACAAAAAAGAGAGTGAGGATCGGTTACTGCTTTGCAAAAGTTCTTTTTTTTCTCTGAACAAAAATATACCAACATCATGGATCCGCTTACCTTCCCTTCGTTGGGAGAGAAGAACAATGGCAGATGCGAGTGTTGCCTTTCTTGAAGACGGTGAGGGAGAAGGGGATTCAGCAAAGAGTGAAATGATGGTTGTTTCGTCCGTCAAACTTAGACTGCGGGGAGGTGGGGTTTTGTGATACGACATCTCGTTATTGCCGCACTACGACTGGGGTGACTCTCCGCCTGCATACTGCCTTCTAATTTGGTGGATGGCATTTGGGCCCGCGCGCTGCATGGCCCACATGTCGGTGAACAAAAGTATAACGGCATTCTGTAGAGGGAGATGTTTCGATGACCTAGGAGGAGCCAGAAGCGGTATTGTATCCATGGTACTGGTAGTAATTGTTTTTCTGGGTAGCTGTAAAGTGTCTCCACTGTACTAGTAGTAATTGTTTCTCTTGGCCCAAGACAAAACAGCCCATCCACCCTAGTAAATAGTAAAATCAATTCAAAAGTCCATATATTTACTGAATGAGAGGCGCTACCCACACCCAGCACACCGCCCCCCCCAAAAAACCTGGGTGTTCTTCTTCCTCCTCACTCCCACCCACCTCACGTCAGCTCGCTCCACTGGTACCCCCAAATTCCTCACCTCACTCCTACAGAAAACCCCAGCTCCCCTTCTTCATCACTACTACAGAAAACCCCCAGCTCCCCTTCTTCTTCACTCGCACTACAACTAGGCTCGTCATTCGTTACTCTGCTCAAATCCGTGAGCGCGACGCGACGCCCTCGAGGAAAATGGAGTCGGCTGACCCCAGCGCCAAGAAGACAAGGCTCTCGCCAGCGGCGACGCCTGTTGTAGATCCCGCACCCGGAAGCACAGGGAGAAGTAGTGACCCCGCCCCCACCGGATCCCAGGAACCTGTAGAATCTCGGGTGGACCGCATCAGCGATCTCCTGAACGCCGTCCTTCGGGAGATCATCTCGCTTCTCCCCACCAAGGATTGCTGCCGCACTCAAGTCATCTCAATTCGGTGGTGCCCTCTATGGCGCGCCATGCCCCTTAATCTCGACTATCGTCAGCTATCTCTCTTCATTGATTTTGAAATCCCCAGAGCCATCATCTCCTCCCACCAGGGCTCCGTTCAAAGCCTCTGCATCCCGTCATGCTACCTGAGCAAGCATACCATGCCCTGCACGGTGGACGCCTGGCTGAAATCCCCTGAATTCGCAGAACTACAGTTGCTGAGTTCTACTATTCCCCTGGAAATCACCTACCAGATACCGAACGCCATCTACCTGTGCCCTCAGCACCGATGTCCATCTCGCGGTTTTCCTCCTCTCTCCACACCGCCACCTTTGCGCGGTGCGACCTACCAGACAATCTGATACTAAACCTTCGACTCCCATTTCTGAAGAAACTTTCACTTGTGCGGGTTCGTATATCGGACGCCTCATTGCACAACATCATCCATTCCAGTTGCCTTGCCCTGGAGTGCTTGGTGCTTGTTTTCACAGTTAGAATCGGTTGTCTCCAAATAAAGTCGGCTAACCTTGTAAGAATTGGAATTTGCTTTGACGGAAGGCAGCTCATCATCCAAGATGCCCCTTCACTTCAAAGGTTGATCATTGATTCTAGTTATTCACCATTGCAAATAACCGTCATCTCTGCGCCTAAACTGGAGACCTTGGGTGTAATACATGATCTCTGTGCTCATTTCAATATGGGGTTTGGCTCCACAGTTCTTCAGGTACTTTACATTATCATCTACACTTGTAACCATAAGCTGCATTTTAAATTTCTGCGCATAAGTTATATGTCATCTTGGAGTACACATTTTGTACTAATATTATGTTCTATGCTCAATGAAGAGTTTCTCCATGGATGGCCTATCAATGGTGCTGGATTCTGTCAAGATCTTATATATCCAAATGAATAGTTTTGATCTGAACAAGATTATTGGCTTGCTGCAATGCTTTCCATGTCTGGAGAAGTTGTATATATAGGTGATAATTTCACGCACATTGGAAGCCCGCATATAGTGTACTAGAATTAACCATTCAGCTGTTGCTCTTTCGACACTCCTTTTTTAGACCTTAATTATTTTCAATCTTCATGTCTCTTTAGGCAACAGGACGGGGTAAGAAAGTTATAACCAATCAGTGGATTCGTAAGCATCGGGATTTTCTCACTTCTCATGAGATTCGATTGAAGACAATAACGCTAGAACGATATGTAGCCAACCGTGCAAACACTAGATTTGTCACATTCTTCCTGCTGAATGCGAGGTTACTATTGTCCATCAGGCTTAAGTTTATCAGCAGCATGGTTTTGATGGATGGGTATGTGGAAGAGAAAAACAAGGAGTTTTAGGTGGGAAAAAGAGCTTCTGAACGTGCCGGGCTTCTATTTACAACATATTGTGGTCATAATCCAGTAAATTTTACGACCCAGGATGTTCATTCTATGGACCTGACCGATCCATTTGACTATGACTGCCAAAAACAGTGCTGGAGTTAGATGTTGTTGCCCTTTTCAACCTGAGTTTTTTTGTAAACCTGATGAACAATTAACCCTCGTGCTTTTGTACAGTTTGTAAGCTGGAGTTAGATGTTCTTGCCCTTTTCAACTTGGCTGTGACTCTCATATTTTCTTTGAAGCAAGGCAAATGGCTTGCCAGTCATTTAATTTAGAGTGAAATATTGTAACAACTAAGAAATCCCAACCAATGGAAATAACATCACTCTTGCGGGCTGCTTGAGCTCACTGTGCATTACAGAAGCCAAGTGATTAGCCCCCACCAGCACCCACAAACTTATTTCCAACTAGCATATCAAATGGGTTGTAAATTTTCATAGGAAGGGCTGCATGACCGTGACAGATTTGGATTCTGGCATTTGGGACCCACGAGGAAATAGCCTATCCAAGGTGGTGTCGACTTACTAGCCAGTCAACAAACGATTCTGCCTACCAGCCGTTGGATTGACATCCATCATCTGTCGTGTATCTTCTATCTCTTGTCTTCTTCTTCCTCCAGCCACCCCGTCGGCTCCGCCTGCTCCTGCTTCCCATGGCTGGCTATGCCTCCGCTGCCCTACCGTACGTACCCTCCAACGTTAGCCAGTCCCTCCCTCTATTCCCGCACACATCCTATTATTCTCCGGCCACGTCAGCCCCAACACGCACCCGCACCCGAACCAGTCAACCCTCATACTCCCCTCTGCCTGCGGCGGGCGCATCTTCCACGGCTCCTGTTCGTTCCGTCCGAGGCCTCGCCGTCGTCCTCCGCCTTGCGGCCTTAGTTCGCTCACTGTGCGCGGTGCGCCGCCCTCTTGCATTGTCAACGTCGTCAACAACCGAGAGGAACAAGGAGATGAATGTACATGGAGAGGATGACAGTAAGGACCCACCAGCGTCATGGCAGTACGCAAGCAAGTGCCTCTATATTACAAGCCCAAAAATATGGTTCCTCCTAATGGTTGGACATCTGGGGCTCACACCATTGTCAACGTAGTCAATAAATGAGAGAATTACACTACGAGTGGCTGACACCAGGGACCCAGCAGGTCACGTAGTTTTTTTGAGGAACAAGCAGTTGTTATTTATACTAGTTTTAGCGATGGATCAGGGTAACAACGGGGCTGTGCGGGGGCTGTGGCCCGTCTAGCAAGGGTTTTATTTATGTTTACCACATCATGAGCCCAGTTGTGTTTTTTTCTTGCTGAAAATGGCTAGCCCAGTTCTATTTTTTTTAAGAAATACCCAAACGAGGCCAACTTGCTTTATCAGCCCTGTTGGGCTGCAAATCTTTCAAGACGAGGAGAATTTCATTCGGTTTTCCTAGAAATGGGATGTACATTTTTAAAACACATCAAACCGGGAATTAGTTTCAATTTTTTTTTCATTACAAAATTTTAAATTCCATTGATTTTTATGGTGGACAATTATTTGGATTTTATATTTGTATAAATTATTTTTCAAAATAGTTTGAATGTGAATCGATATTTTGGGAATTAAAATAGTTGACCGCACCGAAATATGCAAAAAATTCGTATACTTTTTAACCGTGGCCACAATATGGGGTGTAATGCTAACAAAAAGAAGATGGGCTCCAAAAAAATTCTTAAGAATTAGCAAATGGGCTGTACATTATTAGAAATAATGCACACGAGAGCAGTGACTGTTGGATGTCCATACAACGGCTGTCGTGCTTCTTCAATCTCTGCTTTTCCTGCTCTAGCCACTCAAACAAGCGCCGGCGGGACTGCCTGCTCCCTCCTCCCGCGGCAGGCTATGCTGCCACGGAGGCCTCACCGCCCCACCGTACTCCCATCACTGGCCTAGCCATCCCTCTACTCACCCACACCTGCTGTTATTCTCCGGCGACGGCAGACGAACCAGTAAACCCTCGTACAGTCGTACTCCCCTCCGCGTGGGAAACAACTGCCGAGTCTTCCCTACCTCCGTGTCATCCCCTTCCTAGGCCTCGCCGTCGTCCACCACCCTGGTGCTCTCGGCGCGGCCTGGTCAACATGGTCAATGAACGACATCCATCGGAAGTGGATTGTATGTGGAGAGGCTGACAGATGGGTCCACAGCAGCACGCAAGGAAATGCCTCCTTATTACGCGCAAAATAATGATTCCTCCACCAGACAGCTAGGACCCACGGGAAAGGCTTCTGTATTTCGCGGAAAAAACGTTCCCCCCGCTGACAGGTCAAACCCACCAGCTATATCTTCGCACGCAAGGAAGTGCCTCCTTATGATGCACAAAAAAAATGAATACCCCCTGCTAGCTGGGACCCACCATAGTGGGTGGCTGACTTGTGGGCCTACTAAGTTGATAGGGACAGAGGGCTTTGTCAACTTAGTCAATATGAAAGATTCTAGCTCCAGTGACCGTACAATGTCCATCCAACGGCCATAGTGCTTCTTCAACCTCTGGTCTTCTTGCTCCAGCTGCCCAAAGCAGCGCCGGTCGTGCCGCCTGCTCCTGCCTCCCGTGGCCGGCTGTGCTGCCGCGGAGGCCTCACCGCCCCCATACTACTCCCACCGCTGGCCAGGCCATCCCTCCACTCACCCACACCCCCTGTTATTCTGTGGCGACGATAGCCTCACACCGCAGCCGAACGAGTGAACCCTCGTACTCCTCTCCGCGTGGGCATCCACTGCCGCGTCTTCCCCGGCTCCGCGTCATCTCCTTCCTAGGCCTCGCCGTCGTCCACTTCCTTGGTGCTCTCGGCGCGGCGTGGTCAATGTGGTCAACGACCGACTTCCATCGGAAGAGTACTGTACGTGGAGAGGCTGACAGTTGGGTCCACGGCCGCAGCTGGGTCCACGGCCACAGCCCAGTTTTTTTGTGATTTGCCAAGTAAGTCGCTTTGTCAGGCCTGTTGGGCTGCAAATCTTTCAAGACGAGGAGAGCTTCATTCGGCTGGCCGAGAAAATGGCCTATCAGTGATGAGAAATGGGCTGTACATTTTTAAAACACATCAAACCAGCAATTAGTTTCGAATTTCTTTTTTTTCATTTCGAGATTTTAAATTGCATTGATTTTTATGTGTGGACAATTTGTTGGATTTTGTACTGATATACATTTATTTTTAAAATTAGTTTGAATGTGACTCGAAATTTCGGGATTAAAAACAGTTCGGACCACACCGAAATATGCGAAATTTCGTATAATTTTTTAACTGTGGCCACAATATGGGCTGTAATGCTAACAAAAAGAATATGTGCTCCAAAAATCCCTTAAGATTTAGCAAATGGGCTGTAAATTATTAGAAAAAATGGAAGATGGGCTATATGCTGTTTTCCACAGATTTGAGGCTTTCCTAAAAAAAAGGTTGACGCACAAGCAGTGACTGTTGGATTTCCATCAAACGGCCGTCGTGCTTCTTCAATCTCTGCTCTTCCTGCTCCAGCCGCTCAAACAAGCGTCAGCGGGACTGCCTGCTCCCTCCTCCCCGCGGCCGGCTGTGCTGCCGCGCAGGCCTCACCGCCCCACCATACTCCCATCGCTGGCCTAGCCATTCCTCTACTCACCCACACCTGCTGTTATTCTCTGGCAACGGCAGACAAACCAGTAAACCCTCGTACAGTCGTACTCCCCTCCGCATGGGAAACAACTGCCGAGTCTTCCCTGCCTCCGTGTCGTTCCCTTCCTAGGCCTCGCTGTCGTCCACCGCCCTGGTGCTCTCGGTGCGGCCTGGTCAACGTGGTCAACGACCGACATGCATCTGAAGTGGACTATACGTGGAGAGGCTGACAGTTGGGTCCACGGCCGCACGCAAGGAAATGCCTCCTTATTACGCGCAAAATAATGATTCCTCCACCTGACATCTGGGACCCACCGAAAGGGCCTCTGTATTTCACGAAAAAAATGTTACCGCCGCTTACAGCTTGGACCCACCAGCTATATCTTCGCACGCAAGGAAGTGCCTCCTTATTACGCATAAAAAAATGAATACTCCCCCTGCTAGCTGGGACCCAGTATAGTGGCAGGCTGACTTGTGGGCCTACTAAGTTGACGGGGACGGAGGGCTTTGTCAACTTAGTCAATATGCACGATTCTAGCTCCACTGACCGTATGATGTCCATCCAACGGCCGTAGTGCTTCTTCAACCTCTGGTCTTCTTGCTCCAGCCGCCCAAACCAGTGTCGGTCGTGCCTCGTGCTCCTGCCTCCCGTGGCCGGCTGCGATGCGGCGGAGGCCTCAACACCCCCTACTACTCCCACCGCTGGCCAGGCCATCCCTGTACTCACCCACACCCCCTGTTATTCTGCAGCGACGGCAGCCTCACACCACAGCGAACCAGTGAACCCTCATACTCCTCTACGCGTGGGCATCCACTGCCGTGTCTTCCCCCACTCGGCGTCGTCCCCTTCCTAGGCCTCGTCGTCGTCCACCGCCCTAGTGCTCTCGGCGCGGCGTGGTCAAGGAACGGCTTCCATCGGACATGGACTATACGTGGAGAGGCTGACAGCTGGGTCCACGGCCGCAGCAAGGAAGTGCCTCCTTATTACGCGCAAAATAATTATTCCTCCACCTGACAGCGGGGACCCACCGAACGGGCCACCGTATTTCACGAAAAAAACGTTTCCCCCTGACAGCTGGGACCCACCAGCTACATCTTCGCACGCAAGGAAGTGCGTCCGGGCAAAAAAACACGATTCGCCCCCCTGACTGCTGGGACCCACCAGCTACATCTTCGCATGCAAAGAAGTGCCTGACAGTCGGGACCCACCTGGTCGAAGCGTACATAGCGTTGTCATTCTGGTCGCGAACGTGTACGTACATACTGGTCGATGTAGAGGTGTGCATATGTCATAGTAGAGGCGCGCACGTAGCATGTACACATACGTACAGCGGCCAGTGTGCAAGAAAGAAAATACGGCCACGTACGTACATACGGGCAGGGTCTCGAACGCCTACTCGTGCATACGTACGGCCAGGGCTCGTGTACATGGCTGGGTCGGAACGGAGAAACAACGTCGTCGTCGTGTTCATGGGGAGCCAACCGTCTGGGTCGGAACGGAATGCGTCGTCGTGTTCATCGGGAGGGCTTGGACGGAACAGCCGATGGAAACGAGGCCTGGCATACCGCAGAACAGAGGAAACGGCCTTGTGTTCGACCGGCCATGTTCGAAACGGGATTCTGTTCATCGGGAGGAGTCTGGCGTACCGCAAAACGGAGGAAACGGACCTCCTACGGTCGAAACGGGGGTCCTGTTCATCGGGAGGGGTGTGGCGTACTGCAAAACGGGACTCCACGAGATACTGTTCATCTCCACCGTCGACGCCCTCCAGCCTCCACGGGCTACTGTTCATCCACCGTCGACCTCCTCCAGCCTCCACCTGCCACTGTTCATCCACGGGCTCCTGTTCATCCAGCCTCCACCGCGCGCTACTCCACCGGCTACTGTTCAACCAACCCTCTCCACGGGCTCCTGTTCAATCACCCTCCATGGGCCACTGTTCATCCTGTCCTCCACCATCTACTGTTCATCCTGCCCTCCACGGGGTGGTCCTGTTCATCCAGCCCTCCACGGGGTCCTGTTCATCCAGCCCCAACCGGTCGATCGATCGGGGTACTGTTAATCCAGAGGCAACACCACGGGGTCCTATTCATCCACCCCACCGGGAACTGTTCATCCAACAC
>NC_057802.1:371579013-371593045 GCF_018294505.1 Triticum aestivum
GCAACGCTCACTGTTCATCCAGAGGCAACATCAATTGGCTTCAGTTAGCAGCAGTAGTGAAGGAATCGCTCGATCGCGTTCAGTTAACAGCCATCGATCGATCGCTCGGGTTCAGTAACGCGTAGCCTGCAGTGCAATCGCTCGGGTTCAGTTAGAGCCCAATGCCTCGCTCGGGTTCAGTTAGAGCCCAACGCCTCGCACACACATGCGTACGTACGAGAGAAATGCGCATCACTCGGCCCCCGACCACCCACCGTAACCGGGGACACCCCGATATTTTCCGCGCCCTCGCTTCTACCACGGTTTTTTCCGTCATGGACGGCCCAAAGATTGTCATGCAGCTGCGTCTACGGCCCGCCCAGGACGAAAAGGCCATTTTCTGTCATGATTTTTTGTCATAGAAGTAGGACCCCACCACATCTATGATGATACCGGGTTTTATCACAATTATCGTCATAGAAGTGTCATAAGTATGACAGAAAAGATTTTCGTTCGGTCCAAAATGTCACGGATGTGTATTTTTTTGTAGTGCATGTTCATGATCAGAGGAGTATTAAATAGAATAATGGATCTGAACATATAATCTTCCACCAAATAAACCATATAGTAATCAACTACAAGATGTAATCAACACTACTAGTCACCCACAGGCACCAATCTATAGTTTCGGTAATAAGATTGAATAGAAGAGATGAACTATCGTTTGAGAGGAAATGGTGTTGTTGAAGATGTTGATGGAGATTTCCCTACCCAAGAAGGGAGAGTTGTTGGTGACGATGATGACGATGATTTCCCCCTCCGCGAGGGAAGTTCCCCCAGCGGAATCGCTCCGCCAGCGGGCAAAAGTGCTCCTGCCCTAGTTCCGCCTCGAGATGGTGGCGCTCCGTCCCGAAAGCCTTGTCTTTATTTTTTTCTAGGTCAAAATAACTTATATACCAGAAGATGGGCACCAGAGGTGGGCCGATTGTGACGCCCCCGATTCAATCGTACACTAATCATGCACGCAAAAGTGTACGATCAAGATCAGGGACTCACGGGAAGATATCACAACACAACTCTAAAAATATAAATAAGTCATACAAGCATTATAATACAAGCCAGGGGCCTTGAGGGCTCGAATACAAGTGCTAGATCATAAACGAGTCAGCGGAAGCAGCAATATCTGAGTACCGACATAAGTTAATCAAGTTTGCCTTAAGAAGGCTAGCACAAAGTGGGATACAGATCGAAAGAGGCGCAGGCCTCCCGCCTGTGATCCTCCTAAACTACTCCTGGTCGTCGTCAGCGGCATGCACGTAGTAGTAGGCACCTCCGGTGTAGTAGGAGTCGTCGTCGACGGTGGCGTCTGGCTCCTGGGCTCCAGCATCTGGTTGCGACAACCAGGAAGAAAGGAAAGGGGGAGAAAAGCAACCGTGAGTACTCATCCAAAGTACTCGCAAGCAAGGATCTATACTACATATGCATGGGTATCTGTGTAAAGGGGCAATATCGGTGGACTGAACTGCAGAATGCTAGAATAAGAGGGGGATAGCTAATCCTATCGAAGACTACGCTTCTGGCAGCCTCCATCTTGCAGCATGTAGAAGAGATTAGATGGTAAGTTCACCAAGTATCATCGCGTAGCATAATCGTACCCGGCGATCCTCCCCTCGTCAGCCTGTTAGAGAGCGATCACCGGGTTGTATCTGGCACTTGGAAGGGTGTGTTTTATTAAGTATCCGGTTCTAGTTGTCATAAGGTCAAGGTACAACTCCAAGTCATCCTGTTACCGAAGATCATGGCTATTCGAATAGATAAACTTCCCTGCAGGGGTGCACCACATTACCCAACACACTCGATCCCATTTGGCCGGACACACTTTCCTGGGTCATGCCCGGCCTCGGAAGATCAACATGCCGCAGCCCTACCTAGGCACAACAGAGAGGTCAGCACGCCGGTCTGAATCCTATGGCGCAGGGGTCTGGGCCCACCGCGCATTGCACACCTGCATGTTGCGAGGGCGGCCGGAAGCAGACCTAGCCCCCTTAATATAAGCGCGGGCTTACGGTCCAATCCGGCGCGCGCCGCTCAATCGATGAAGTCAAGAAGGCTTCGGCTGATACCACGACATCGACTGCCCATAACAGTTCCCGCGTAGTTGGTTAGTGCGTATAGGCCAGTGGCCAGACTCAGATCAAATACCAAGAACTCGTTAAGCGTGTTATTTAAAGTAACCGCGAACGCCGACCAGAGCCGGGCCCACCTCTCACCTAGGTAGTCTCAACCTGCCTTGTCGCTCCGCCACAAAGATCCACCCAGAGAGTCGTCGGAACAAAGGTCCTTTCAGCCCCCAATCCGTGAATCACTCGCGGGTACTCTACGAGCCACCCGGCTTTAGTCACCACATGTATCATATATAAAGTATATAGTATATACCCGTGATCACCTCCCGAGTGATCATGGCCCGATAGTATAGCATGGCAGACGGACAAGAATGTAGGGCCAATGATGGAATACTAGCATCCTATAATAAGCATTTAGGATTGCAGGTAAAGGTAACAACAGTAGTAGCAAAGACAGGCTATGCATTAGGATAGGATAAACGGAAAGCAGTAACATGCTACACTACTCTAATGCTAGCAGTAGAGACAAGAATAGGCAATATCTGGTGATCAAGGGGGGGGGGGGCTTGCCTGGAAGCTCAGCCGTGAAGGAGGGGTCGTCAACACCGTAGTCGTACTGGGTAGCAGCGGTGTCGGTCTCAGTGTCTAGCCAGAGAAGAGGGGGAAGAAACAATAAATATAATGCAAACATATGCATGACGATGCATGACATGACAATGAGCGGTGCTAGATGTGCCCTAACGCGGTAGGAGGTGGTACCGGCGAAGGGGGAAACATCCGTGAAAGTATCCCCGGTGTTTCGCGTTTTCGGACAGATGAACGGAAGGTGAAATGTTGCAGGTTCGCTAGGCTAGGGATGTGTGGCTGATGAACGTGCTGCGTAATCGGATTATCCGTTTCGTCGTTCTGAGCAACTTTCATGTAGAAAACATTTTCATCTGAGCTACGGTTTATTTTCTATGTTTTTCAGAAATTATTTATCTATTTAATTCTAACATTATCCAGAAATAGTGTATGCTGACGTCATCATGACGTCAGCAGTCAACAGGGCGTTGACTGGGTCAAACTGACGTGTGGGTCCCGCATGTCATTGACTGGTTAGTTGATTAACAATAGTTGATTAGGTTAACTAGCTAATTAGTTTAATTAAACATGATTAATTAAGTTAATTAATTAATTAACTATTCTTTTAATTATTGATTACTTATTTATTTAATTCTTTTTTTAATAACATTCTGAGGCGTGGGCCCCGGCTGTCATTGGGCCAGGGGCCTTAATGGGCGCTGGGCAATGGATTTGGGCATGGGGCGCCCGAACGCCCGCCCGCAGGGACGGAGGTAGGCCGCCTCCGGTGGCAGTGGCGAGGCCATGGCGAGTGGCCGGAGCGGCGGAAGACAGAGGCAGAGGCGAGCGAGGTGGCTGCGGCGGTGGTGCCGGCGGCAGCCTCACGGGGAGGCGAGGGGCGGCGGAGACAGGAGATGCGGCGAAAGCGGCTGCGCGTTGGTGGCCGGAGCAGCGAGCGACTGCGGGCGCGGCCCCGCACGAGCGAGCGCGCGTGGGTGCGCGGCTAACCGAAGCAATGACGTGGCGGGGCGCGGTGCCTGCTGCGGCAAGGCAGGCGCGCGGCGCGGGACGCGCGGCCAGCAGCGGGAGGGAAAGGCGCGGTGGTGGCAGGCGCGGCGGGGACGGCGAGCAGCGCGTGTGGGGGCTGCGGGGAGCAGGTGCGGCGCACGCACAACGCACCGGGGAAGCAGGCACGGCTTCGGCCGCGGTGGCCAAGCAGGATGCGCGGGGAGTGGTAGGGGTCGGGGCGCGCAAGCGTGCACGGGGTCAGGGCGCGGTGACGCACGGTCGGGCGTGACCTAGGGCGAGGCAAACGCGCGAGGGGAGGCGCAGGGCGGGTCACGGCTCAGGCGAAGTAGTGCAGCAGCAGGTCGCCGGCGAGCGCGGTGCAAGGGCGGAGACAGGGGAGAGAGGAGGACCGGGGTCCTCACCTTGGGCGTAGGGTTCGGGGCAATGGGGGTTGAGGAGCAGGACGGAGATGACCGGGCGACGGGGAGGCAGTTCGGCGGGGAAGCGGTCCGGCGAGGTGGCGATCCGGTCAGCGGCGGTGACGGCGCAGTCCTGCGGCGTCGGTGCGGTTCGTTCCCCTATCCAGATCTGGATCGGGGGAGGAGGGGAGAGCGAGTGGGGGGGAAGTGGGGCGTTGGGTTAGGGTTTTCCTAACCGGGTGGGGATATGGAGAGGAGTGCGGCGCCGGCTGGGCCGTCGGGCTGGTTGGGTAGGATGGGCCGAGGCCCATGGGGAGACGAGGGGGGTTTCTTTTGTTTTTTGTTTTGTTCTTTTCTTTTTATCTATTTTCCTTTTGTTGTTTTATTAATTTTAAAATATTTATGCATTCTGTAAAAGTGTGTTTCCTTCACCATAAATACCTAGACATTAATTGGCACACTCTGAACATTTTTGTTTTAATGTTTGAAAACTTTTGTTGTTTGCCATATTTGAATTTGAATTTTGAACCGGTTTTGAACTAACGACAGATTAGCAACAGTAACGGAGGTGACGTGGCATCATCAGCAGAGTTTCACTTTAGCTTAATTATCCGGGCGTTACAAATCTCCTCCACTACAAGAAATCTCGTCCCGAGATTTAGGAGGTAGAAGGAAACAATGCGGGGTATTCATCACGCAGGCGATCCTCGCATTCCCAAGTGGCTTCGTCTTCAGAGTGATGCGACCACTGTACTTTGAGGAACTTGATTGCCTTCTGACGTGTGCGGCGTTCAGCTTGGTCGAGAATGCGGACCGGATGCTCTTTATAAGAGAGGTCATGTTGCAACTCGAGCACCTCATGATCCACTGCTCGGATTGGGTCCTTGAAGCAGCGGCGGAGTTGTGACACGTGGAACACATCGTGAACCTGAGAAAGATTCGGCGGAAGCTCCAGTTGATATGCCACTTTTCCATGCCTTTCGAGAATAGTGAATGGGCCAATATACCGAGGAGCTAGCTTGCTCTTGATCCTGAAGCGGTGAGCACCCTTCATTGGTGTAACTCGAAGATAAGCCCTTTCGCCTGGTTGATAGACCATGTCCTTATGATGAAAGTCATACTGACTCTTCTGACATGACTGAGCAGTCTTAAGATTCTCACGGATAATGCGGACTTGTTCTTCGGCATGTTGGATAATATCCGGACCGAAGAGTGGACGCTCCCCATTTACTGACCAGTTCAGAGGGGTTCGGCACTTTCTTCCATATAACACTTCGAAGGGGGCCATCTTCAGACTAGCTTGATAGCTATTATTATAGGATAACTCAGCATATGGGAGAGATTCCTCCCATTTCTTGCCGAAGGAAATTACACAAGCTTGAAGCATGTCTTCGAGAACTTGGTTAACACGTTCAACTTGCCCTTGCGACTGAGGATGAAATGTAGTACTGAATGACAGATGAGTTCCCACAGCTTCTTGGAAACTAGCCCAGAATCTTGAAGTGAATAAGCTGCCACGGTCTGAGCTGATAACCAATGGAATACCATGGAGTGAAACAATCCTGGACATATAGAGAGTTGCCAGCTGACTAGCAGTGATTGTTTCTTTGACCGCCAGAAAATGTGCAACTTTAGAAAGCCGGTCAATGACGACAAGAATAGCGTCATTACCTTTCTGTGATTTGGGAAATCCAGTGACGAAGTCCATCTCGACATGGTCCCATTTCCATTCAGGAATAGAGATAGGTTGCAGAGTTCCAGCAGGCCTTTGATGTTCTGCTTTGATACAACGGCAAACGTCACACTCGACACATAACGAGCAATGTCTTGCTTCATATTAGACCACGAGAAACTCTGACGAATGTCTTGGTACATCTTTGTACTACCGGGATGAATAGACAGAGGCGTATCATGAGCTTCTTTCATAACCTCCTGTGTCATATCTAGGTTTTCCTCTGAACATGGAACCACTAGGTGGCCCTTGAAGTACAAGGTGCCATCATCAGCAATAGTGAAGAATGAGGGCTTTCCTTCTGCGAGGTAGCGCTTAATCTTGTGGACTTGAGAGTCATACTTCTGCAGCGTTTTGATGCTGTCCACGAGATATGGTTTAGCACCAGGGTATTGAGAGAACCCTGGGTAACAACGTCGAGGTTCATCTTACGGCACTCACGAGGAGGGGGAGCGAGTGCACCAGGAGGAACATTATGGAGGTTCAGCTTTCTGAATTCTTCAACAAGCGAGGGATGAACTTTGTGAACCTGGAGGTGGTTGCAGTAAGACTTGCGGCTGAAGGCATCAGCCATTACATTAGCCTTGCCTGGTGTATAGGAAATACCCAAGTCAAAGTCTGCAACAATCACCATCCATCTCTGCTGACGGAGGTTCAGGTCTGGCTGAGTAAACAGATACTTCAGAATTTGGTGGTCGGTGAAGATCTCGCAACGATTACCGAGAAGGTAATGTCGCCACTGTTTTAGCGCATGAATGACAGCAGCAAGCTCGAGGTCGTGAACTGGGTAGTTCTCTTTGTCAGGGCGCAATTGCCGAGAGTCATAAGCAATCACTTTGCGGTCTTGCATTAGGACACAACCTAATCCTTGACGGGAAGCGTCACAGTAAATGACGAAGTCCTTAGTATCAGGTCGAGCTAGCACTGGGGCAGAAGTCAACTTGTCTTTGAGTGCCTGGAAACTTTCCTGACACCTGTCTGTCAATTGGAACTTGACGCCCTTATGCAACAGGTAGTCAGAGGCCTGGCAATCTTGGAGAAGTTCTCGATGAATCAATGGCAATAGCTGGCGAGTCCAAGAAAACTTCTGACTTGCTTGACATTCTTCGGAGGAGTCCATTCAAGAATAGCCTGGACTCATTCAGGGTTGACAGCAATACCATCCTTAGAGATGACATGCCCAAGATAGGTTACTTCGGGTAGCCAGAATTCACATTTGGAGAACTTGGCATATAGTTGATGCTCTCGTAGCTTTTCCAGCACAAGACGAAGATGTTCAGCATGTTCCTCTCCGTTCTTGGAAAATACCAGGATATCATCCAGATAAACCACGACGAACTTGTCGAGGTATTCCATGAATATATAGTTCATCAGACGAGAGAAGGTGGTTGGAGCATTGGTTAAGCCAAATGCCATGACGGTGTACTCGTATGAACCATATCGGGTCACGAAGGCGGTCTTTGGGATATCCTCTTCACGAACACGGATCTGGTGGTAACCCAACCTCAAGTCGAGTTTAGAGAACACTGATGAACCAACCAATTGATCATATAGATCATTGATCCGAGGAAGAGGATATTTATTCTGAATGGTAGCTTGGTTTATAGGACGGTAGTCTTGGACTAATCGGTTTGTCCCATCCTTCTTCTTGACAAAGAGAGAAGGTGCTCCCCAAGGATGGCAACTTGGGCGAATGAAACCACTGCGAAGAGATTTGTCGTTTGGCTATAGGAGTGGTGCTTGGTTTCAAGTCGATGATGAATTCGACAGCTCTAGCAGGGGGAATCCCTGGAAGTTCTTCGGGAAAGAAATCTTGGAATTCGCGAACAACGGGAATGTATTCAATGCCCTCGAGTGGTGCAGCGTTCAATGCATTCAACGCATAAAGCCTTGCCTTGGCATTCTGAACCAGAAGAGCATTGTAGCTTATTATTTCATCGGAAGGGTGTAGCAGATGGACGGTCTTAGTGGCGCAAACTATAGAAGCAGTATGCGCTTTCAACCAATCCATTCCCAGAATGAGATCAATGCTACAGGACTTCAGTACGATGGGAGAGACAAGGAATTCCAGTCCTTCAATTTCTACGGGGACGTCGTTGCAAATCATGGAGGTTCGACATTAGCCCGCAAGGGTGTGTACTAATAGCGAAGCATTCATGTCTTCGCTTTTAATGCCATGCATGAATGCAAAATCTTCTGACATGAATGAATGCGATGCACCTGTATCAAATAAAACGGATGCTGGTACTGAATTAACGAAGAGTGTACCCATCACAGTAGCGGGCTGGTCTTGAGCTTCGTTCAGATCAACGTGGTTGGCATGAACACGGCCATAAGACTTGGCATTGTTGTGGCGGGGCTGGTTGCTTCCACGGCCAGCTGCGGGAAGGGCCAGTTGATTCTGGTTCTGATTCAGTCCCTGACACGGTGACCTGGTTGACCACACTTGTAGCACAGACCATTATTGGGAGTGGGAACATGAGCTTGGGGTGGTGGAGCTGGAAGTCTTGGCTGCCTAGATGGTGGGGGAGGCAGACGCGGTGTAGCATAGGACTGCCTTGGGGTAGGTGCATTTGGCTAGTACATGCTGTTGGGAATCCATATCTTACGCTTATGTGAGGGCGGGACCGAAGATGAGCCCATGTCACGGTTGCGCCTGTGAGAGCTCTGGTGTTCTTGCAGACCAGTTTCGACATTGATGGCCTTGTTCACCAAGGTGGCGAAATCAGCAAAGTCATGCACTAGCAGTGCGAGCTTGATGTCAGCTTGTAGTCCATCATGGAACTTCTCCTGTTTGCGAGCATCAGTTGCAATGTCCTCTTCAGCATAGCGGGACAAGTCCAGAAACTCCCGCTGATAAGCTTCCACTGTTTTGTTGCCCTGGGTGAGGTTGCGGAACTCACGCTTCTTCCGGTCCATGACTCCCTGAGGAATGAAGCGGGCAGGGAAAGCAGCTTGAAAGTCTGGCCAGGTGATGATTGTTCCAGCTGGCAGAGTACGCCTGTGGCTGTCCCACCATTGAGCTGCAGGTCCCTTCAGGCAGAAGGAAGCAAAGGTGACATAGCGGGCAGGGGCTACATCAGTAGACTCCATCGCATAGGTGATGTCACGGAGCCAGTCATCAGCATACAGAGGCTGAGTTGAGCTGCAGTACACAGTTGGGTTGAGGCGCATGAAATCCTGTAGTGTCACTTGGGCTGGTTGCTGGTTCATATTGGGGCGAGAGAACTGAGCCATCATATTCTCCATGAACTGGCGATTCATCTCGAGCTATTGGATCATACCAGCCATGTACTCAGGCGGTGGTGGGGCGTTGCCACCACGATCACGACCACCTGGTCTAACCATCCTGCTAAAATATAACAGGGGTACTTCAGCATTGAGAAATTTGCAAGGACGAGAATCATTCATGATGAAACATGCAGAAAGAAAGGAGCACGATAGATACTACATAGTAGTCGGCATATCTCACAAAAGGGATCATGCATAGAGTTCAGTACACAGACTAAAGACATCATAGGCGGCACGCAGGCCCGCGGCGAATGCATCTAAAACTAATAAGCAAGACTACATCAGTCCCAAGAGGAACTGTGGAGGTAGGTGTAGCCTGACAGCTGGTAGTGTCGCATCGGGAACTCCACGTCGGTAACCTGGGGTCCGCGGATACTCTGGTGCAGAACCCGACGCTTAGGTGCCAGAAGAGGACCAAGTGCGAGAGAGTAGCCTCCCACATCTGGCCAACCGACACCGTGGGGCATCATGGTCCTAGCTGGGTAGATCGCAGAACGCGACAGCTCTCCAGACCGGACAAAGGGGTGCAACACCGTCAGAGCACTGTAAAGGTGCTGACGGGTGGTGTACAACTCGTGGCGAAGAGCTCGATTAGCTTGATCCAGCCCATCAGCATGCAGAACCAGGTTCTAATGGTGAAAGGGCTCTCGGTGACGGTGGAGTAGGCAGCAGTGTAGTATCCCTCCGCACCAACGTCGGATGCGTTAGCAATGTGCCTGAAAGGGGAAGTGTCCAACGCCTGGTACTCTCCACGAAGACGTGTCAGAGTAGCATAAGCAGCATCGTGGACTGCCATATTGATGGTCACTCTAACACCATGAGCGGTGTGCAGCACTGTAGTGGAGTCATACTCCTGAGAGTAGAGGTGGACGATGCCACGGTACTGCTCCTGGTTAAAGTCCTGGTACTCCTCGTAGACGGTGTACTCAGGGTGCCAGCGATAACCCAGATAGGTCATCATCTCAGCTAGCACAGCAGGTGATCCTGAGGCACCAATGGCCGTCGTGTGGCGCACGACCTGCCTCGTGGGTTCCATCTGAAAGCAAAGATATTTCAAAGGAGTCAAATGACAGTGTGGGTATTGTTCAAAATACTATTCTAAGGAATAACTATGGCTTATCCAACTTTGGGGTGAATGTGGTCACGGGATCCTAATGTTAAAGTTAGTAAATTCGTTTAACCCGAGTAGAAGAGAGTTTAGAGTCCCAGAGTATAGATCGAGGAGTAAAAGATCCTAATACCACCCAACGGCGACGTGGGCCCGTAAGGCACACATCCATGTTAGTAAAAGTTTTTGCAATGACTAGACTCAACTTCGGCCAAGGAGTGTGGAAGGGGGATTCCTACAGGCAGTCGGCTCTGATACCAACTTGTGACGCCCCCGATTCAATTGTACACTAATCATGCACGCAAACGTGTACGATCAAGATCAGAGACTCACGGGAAGATATCACAACACAACTCTAAAAACATAAATAAGTCATACAAGCATTATAATACAAGCCAGGGGCCTCTAGGGCTCGAATACAAGTGCTCGATCATAGACGAGTCAGCGGAAGCAGCAATATCTGAGTACAGACATAAGTTAATCAGGTTTCCCTTAAGAAGGCTAGCACAAACTAGGATACAGATCAAAAGAGGCGCAGGCCTCCTGCCTGCGATCCTCCTAAACTACTCCTGTCGTCGTCAGCGGCCTGCACGTAGTAGTAGGCACCTCCGATGTAGTAGGAGTCGTCGTCAACGGTGGCGTCTGGCTCCTGGGCTCCAGCATCTGGTTGCGACAACCAGGAAGAAAGGAAAGGGGGAAAAAGGGGGAGAAAAGCAACCGTGGGTACTCATCCAAAGTACTCGCAAGCAAGGATCTATACTACATATGCATGTGTATCTGTGTAAAGGGGCAATATCGGTGGACTGAACTACAAAATGCCAGAATAAGAGGGGGATAGCTAATCCTATCGAAGACTACGCTTACGGCAGCATCCATCTTGCAGCATGTAGAAGAGAGTAGATGGTAAGTTCACCAAGTATCATCACATAGCATAATCCTACCCGGCGATCCTCCCCTCGTCGCCCTGTTAGAGAGAGATCACTGGGTTGTATCTGGCACTTGGAAGGGTGTGTTTTATTAAGTATCCGGTTCTAGTTGTCATAAGGTCAAGGTATAACTCCAAGTCGTCCTGTTACCGAAGATCACGACTATTCGAATAGATAAACTTCCCTGCAGGGGTGCACCACATTACCCAACACGCTCGATCCCATTTGGCCGGACACACTTTCCTAGGTCATGCCCGGCCTCGGAAGATCAACACGTTGCAGCCCTACTTAGGCACAACAGAGAGGCTAGCACGCAGGTCTAAATCCTATGGCGCAGGGGTCTGGGCCCATCGCCCATTGCACACCTGCACGTTGCTAGGGCGGCCGGAAGCAGACCTAGCCCCCTTAATACAAGCGCAGGCTTACGATCCAATCTGGCACGCGCCACTCAGTCGCTGACGTCAAGAAGGCTTCGGCTGATACCACGATGTCGAGTGCCCATAACTGTTCCCGCGTAGTTGGTTAGTGCGTATAGGCCAGTGGCCAGACTCAGATCAAATACCAAGAACTCGTTAAGCGTGTTATTTTAAAGTAACCGCGAACGCCGACCAGGGCCAGGCCCACCTCTCACCTAGGTAGTCTCAACCTGCCCTGTTGCTCCGCCACAACGATGCACCCAGAGAGCCATCGGAACAAAGGTCCTTTCAGTCCCCAATCCGTGAATCACTCGCGGGTACTCTACGAGCGGACCCGACTTTAGTCACCACATGTATCATATATAAAGTATATAGTATATACCCGTGATCACCTCCCGAGTGATCGCGGCCCGATAGTATAGCATGGCAGACGGACAAGAATGTAGGGCCAATGATGGAATAGTACCATCCTATACTAAGCATTTAGGATTGCACGTACAGGTAACAACAGTAGTAGCAAGGACAGGATATGCATCAGGATAGGATAAACGGAAAGCAGTAACATGCTACACTACTCTAATGCAAGCAGTAGAGAGAAGAATAGGCGATATCTGGTGATCAGGGGGGGGCTTGCCTGGAAGCTCAGCCGAGAAGGAGGGGTCGTCAACACCGTAGTCGTACTGGGTAGCAGCGGCGTCGGTCTCGGTGTCTAGCGAGAGAAGAGGGGGAAGAAAAAATAAATATAATGCAAACATATGCATGACGATGCCTGACATGACAATGAGCGGTGCTAGATGTGCCCTAACGCGGTAGGAGGTGATACCGGCGAAGGGGGAAACATCCGGGAAAGTATCCCCGGTGTTTAGCGTTTTCGGACAGATGAACCAGAGGTGAAATGTTGCAGGTTCGCTAGGCTAGGGACGTGTGGCTGACGAACGGGCTGCGTATTCGGATACGTCTCGTCGTTCTGAGAAACTTTCATGTAGAAAACATTTTCATCTGAGCTACGGTCTATTTTCTATGTTTTTCTAAAGTTTTAATCATTTTTTGAAATTATTTATCTATTTAATTCTAACATTATCTAGAATAGTGTATGCTGACGTCAGCATGATGTCAGCAGTCAACAGGGCGTTGACTGGGTCAAACTGACGTGTGGGTCCCGCATGTCATTGACTGGTTAGTTGATTAACAATAGTTGATTAGGTTAACTAGCTAATTAGTTTAATTAAACATGATTAATTAAGTTAATTAATTAATTATTATTTACTTATTTATTTAAATCTGTTTTAATAACGTTCTGGGGCGTGGGCCCTGGCTGTCATTGGGCCAGGGGCCTTAACGAGCGCTGGGCAATGGATTTGGGCGTGGTCGCCCAGACGCCCGCCCGCAGGGACGGAGGTTGGCCGCCTTCGGCAGCAGTGGCGAGGCCACGGCTAGTGGCTGGAGCGGCGGAAGCCAGACGCGGAAGTGAGCGAGGTGGCTGCGGCGGCGGTGCCGGTGGCAGGCGACGGGGGGGGGGCGGAGACAGGAGCTGCGGCGGAAGCGACTGCGCGTTGGTGGCCGGAGCAGCGAGCGACTGCGGGCGCGGCCACGCGCGAGCAAGCGCGCATGGGTGCACGGCTAAGCGAAGCAAGGACGTGGCGGGGCGCGGTGCCTGCTGCGGCAAGGCAGGCGAGCGGCGCGGGACGCGCGGCCAGCAGTGTGGTGAAAGGCGCGGTTGTAACACCCCAGATGTAATTTTCCATATTTGTAACTCCAACTCTTGCCATTTTCGGCTATGTGTTATGATATTCCCTTCGTGGTCGGGTTTTGTTTTCCGTTTTGCTTTTTGTTCATGTCATGCATCTCATATCATGTCATCATGTGCTTTGCATTTGCATACGTGTTCGTCTCATGCATCCGAGCATTTTCCCCGTTGTCCGTTTTGCAATCCGGCACTCCCACCTCCTCCGGCGCACCCCTCTTGTTTTCTTTCGTGAGCGGGTGTCAAACGTTCTCGGAATGGACCGAGGCTTGTCAAGTGGCCTTGGTATACCACCGGTAGACCACCGGTCAAGTTTCGTTCCATTTGAAGGTCGTTTGGTACTCCAACGGTTAACCGGGTAACCGCAAAGTCCATTTGTGTGTTCCAGCAAAACCCCCTCTCTAAACAGCCCAAAACCCCTCTAAGTCACTTCCATGCTCTAGGTCGTTCCATCACGATCGTGTGGGCGAAAACCGCACTCCGTTTGGAGTCTCCTAGCTCCCTCTACCTGTATATACACCTCCCCTCCGAATACATTCGCAGATCAAACCCTAACCCACTCCTCCCGTCGCCACCGGACACGTCCGGCTGCCGCCAGACGGATCCCGCCGCCGCGCCCAGCCACTCCGCGCCTGCCACGTGGCAGCCCGCCGCCGCCCGTACGCCACGGCCCGGGGAGCCCGCATCCGGCCCCCTAGCCCGCAGCTGCCGTGCGCCCCGCC
>NC_057802.1:371593539-371618733 GCF_018294505.1 Triticum aestivum
ACCGCGCCGTCGCCCTCTCCTCCTCCCGTCGCCGGTCGCCGCCTCTCCCCCGAGCCCCGGCGTCCCCCCGAGCGCCTCCTCCTCCTCCCTCGCCCTAGAGCTCCGGCGAGCTTGCGACCTCCGGCCGAGCCCCGAGCCCGAGATCCCGATCTGGTCAACTCACGAGGTTGACTTTCCTCTCCTTCCCCTGAAAATTCTCCGTCCTATTATTTTTACAATATGTGCACCTGTTCATCGCATCATAACTCTCTGCATATAGCTCCGTTTCGCGCGTGTAATATATCAAAATGTTCGCCTCATGATGCTCTTCATTTTGTTCCATTGCACCATGTTCATTTCAGTCCATCTTGATGCCCAAATCTCTGGTGCAAGAGTGCTAGTTGCTGTTATCTGCTGTTACTTATCAGAACTTGAGGATTTGTTATTTTGTTGCATTTAATCTGTGCATCTTATGGGCATGAGCTCTACATGTGTTTTGATGTATGCCATGCTGTCTTTACAGGGGTGTATGCCATGTATTTTTGTGATCTCTGTGGTGACTAGCACAAGCATGCAAACTAGGCTTCGTAATGTTTCTGATTTCAGAGACTTGGTAGTTTTTCCAAGTCTGTGACTGCTGTTATTTTGTTGCTATGTATCCATGTGGCTACAAAGAGATCCATGCTTATTTTGGAGATTTTCCGTAAGGATGTTTTGTACATATGGTTATCACTGATCCATTCATGCCCTTGTTTGCAATTATGGAGTGCATAGCATGACTCAATCTTGCTCTACTTTTGCTATAAAATATTCCTGGCGGATTGTTTACGGGCTATTTAATTTTGCCAAGCTTGTTGTAGTTGTTTCATACATGCTATGTATTTGCTCTTGCCATGGATAGCTTCATAAACATGCCATCTTGCTGTAGGTATGCTTGTTTTGTCATGCGTTACTTTGTAGTGAGTGCATCAAGCTCACCAAGATGCCTTCGTATTATTGTTTCTGCCATGCTCTGTTTTCAGCCAAGTCTGGGACCTGTTAACGGAACTTGCTATGTTTACATGGTTGCCATTATATCTTCTGGTCCTTTTTGGCTTATGATCAGTAAGGGACTTTTGTCATATGCATTTAGTAGAATACTTCCATGCGTTGTTTTGCCATGTTAAAGTCCTATAGCATGTCCATTTCGTGCTCTGAACATTGCTACCTGATGTAGTTTCTGCCATGTCCAGTAATTTCTCTAAGTCTCTGAACCTGTTACCTTTTACACTTTTGCCATGCTTGTTTGAATCTGCTGTGGTGTGAACTAGCCGTAGCTCTGTGTTCATCTTTTGTCAAGCATCTCCTGTAGATTACTTCCATATACTTTGTTGCTACGTTGGAGTGCTGTAGCATTGTTACTTGTTGCATTCTAAGTGCTATCATGCTGTTAATCGCAGATTCGTGTCATTCTTGTTTTGCTTGCCATTTGCAAACCGTGCATCCGTTTCCGGTGATCTTTATATCGATTTCGACCGAAATCATCTCATCTTTCCAGTGGCATGCTTGGTTTGCCAAGTTACTGCCTTGTTGATCATTTTTCCTTCTGGAGCACGCATATGCATATCATATCATGTCATGCATATCATTCATGTATTGCATCATGTTGCTTGTGCATTTCCAGTGATTGATTGTGGTTCCGTTGTTTGTGTTCTTGTTGTGGGTAGAGCCGGGAGACGAGTTCGTGAACGAGGAACCTGTTGAGTACGCTTACAAGGATCAAGCTTTTGACAACTCTGAGAACCTTGCAGGCAAGATGACCACCCCTCGAAATCACTTCTATGTTTGCTTTGCTAGTTGTTCGTTCTATTGCCATGAAGCGCTACCTACCAATTGCTATATCGTGCCTCCCATATTGCCATGTCAGCCTCTAACCATCCTTTCCTAGCAAACCGTTGTTTGGCTAAGTTACCGCTTTTGCTCAGCCCTTCTTATAGCGTTGCTAGTTGCAGGTGAAGTTGAAGTTTGTTCCATGTTGGAACATGGATATTTTGGAATATCACAATATCTCTTATTATATTAATGCATCTATATTTTTGGTAAAGGGTGGAAGGCTCGGCCTTATGCCTGGTGTTTTGTTCCACTCTTGCCGCCCTAGTTTCTATCATACCGGTATTATGTTCCTTGAGTTTGCGTTCCTTACGCGGTTGGGTGATTTATGGGACCCCCTTGAAAGTTCGCCTTGAATAAAACTCCTCCAGCAAGGCCCAACCTTGGTTTTACCATTTGCCACCTAAGCCTTTTCCCCCGGGTTTTCGCGAGCCCGAGGGTCATCTTTATTTTAAACCCCCGGACCAGTGCTCCTTCGAGTGCTGGCCCAAACTGGGCGATGTCTGGCGCCCCCTGGGCAACCAGGGTCTATGCCAACCCGACGTCTTGCCCATCCGGTGTGCCCTGAGAACGAGATATGTGCAGCTCCTATAGGGATTTCTCGGCACATTCGGGTGGCTTTGCTGGTCTTGTTTTACCATTGCCGAAATGTCTTGTAAACCGGGATTCCGAGACTAATCGGGTCTTTCCGGGAGAAGGTTTATCCTTCGTTGACCGTGAGAGCTTATAATGGGCTAAGTTGGGACACCCCTGCAGGGTATTATCTTTCGAAAGCCGTGCCCGCGGTTATGAGGCAGATGGGAATTTGTTAATGTCCGGTTGTAGAGAACTTGTCACTTAACTTAATTAAAATACATCAACCGCGTGTGTAGCCGTGATGGTCTCTTCTCGGCGGAGTCCGGGAAGTGAACACGGTTTGAGTTATGAATGACGTAAGTAGGAGTTCAGGATCACTTCTTGGTCATTACTAGATGACGACCGTCCCGTTGCTTCTCTTCTCGCTCTCTTTTGCGTATGTTAGCCACTATATATGCTTAGTGCCTGCTGCAGCTCCACCTCATTACACCATCCTTTCCTATAAGCTTAAATAGTCTTGATCTCGCGGGTGTGAGTTTGCTGAGTCCTCGTGACTCACAGATTCTACCAAAACAGTTGCAGGTGCCGACGATGCCAGTGCAGATGACGCAATCGACCTCAAGTGGGAGTTCGACGAGGAACGCGGTCGTTACTATGTGTCTTTTCCCGATGATCAGTAGTGGAGCCCAGTTGGGACGATCGGGGATCTAGCATTTGGGGTTATCTTATTTTCATTTGGATCTTGACCGTAGTCGGTCTATGTGTGTATTTTGGATGATGTATGAATTATATTTATGTATTGTGTGAAGTGGCGATTGTAAGCCAACTCTCGTTATCCCATTCTTGTTCATTACATGGGATTGTGTGAAGATGACCCTTCTTGCGACAAAACGACAATGCGGTTATGCCTCTAAGTCGTTCCTCGACACGTGAGAGATATAGTCGCATCGTGGGCGTTACAGCGGTGGTGGCAGGCGCGGCAGGGACGGCGAGCAGCGCGTGCGGGGGCTGCGGGGAGCAGGTGCGGCGCACGCACAATGTGCCGGGGAAGCAGGCACGGCTTCGGCCGCGGTGGCCAAGCAGGATGCGCGGGGAGCGGTAGGGGTCGGGGCGCGCAAGCGTGCACGGGGTCAGGGCGCGATGACGCACAGTCGGGCGCGACCTGGGGTGAGGCGAACGCGCGAGGGGAGGCGCAGGGCGGGTCACGGCTCGGGCGAAGTAGTGCAGCAGCAGCAGGTCGCCGGCGAACGCGGTGCACGGGCGGAGACAGCGGAGAGAGGAGGACCGGGGTCCTCACCGCGGGCGTAGAGTTCGGGGCAATGGGTGTTGAGGAGGAGGACGGAGACGACTGGGCGACGGGGAGCCAGTCCGGCGGGGAAGCGGTCTGGCGAGGTGGCGATCCGGTCGGCGGTGGTGATGGCGCAGTCCTGCGGCGTCGGTGCAGTTCGTTCCCCGATCCAGATCTGGATCGGGGAGGAGGGGAGAGCGAGTGGGGGGGAGTGGGGCGTTGGGTTAGAGTTTTCCTAACCGGGTGGGGATATGGAGAGGAGTGCGGCGCCGGCTGGGCCGTCGGGCTGGTTGGGTAGGATGGGCCGAGGCCCATGGGGAGACGAGGGGGTTTCTTTTGTTTTCTGTTTTGTTCATTTCTTTTTATCGCTTTTGCTGTTTTATTAATTTTAAAATATTTATGCATTCTGTAAAAGTGTGTTTCCTTCACCATAAGTACCTAGACATTAATTGGCACACTCTGAACATTTTTTTAATGTTTGAAAACTTTTGTTGTTTGCCATATTTGCATTTGAATTTTGAACCGGTTTTGAACTAACGAGAGATTAGCAACAGTAACGGAGGTGATGTGGCATCATTAGCAGAGTTTCACTATAGCTTAATTATCCGGGCGTTACGCCGATTAGGGCACAAGCCACCAGGGCGCGCCTGGGCTCCCTGGCGCGCCCAGGTGGGTTGTGCCCACCTTGTGGACCCCCTCTGGTAGTTATTTGCTCCAATAATTTTTAAATATTCCATGAAAAATCTCCGTGACGTTTCAGCTTGTTTGGAGTTGTGTAGAATAGGTGGCCTAACGTAGCTTTTCCAGGTCCAGATTTCCAGCTACCGGAATTCTCCCTCTTGGTGTGTACCTTGCAAATTATGAGAGAAAAGGCATTAGAATTAACCCCAAAAAGCATTATTATGGATAAAAACGTTATAAATAATAGTAAGAAAACATGATGCAAAATCGACATATTAACTCCCCCAAGCTTAGACCTCGCTTGTCCTCAAGCGAAAACCAAAATCGAAAAACATGTCCATATGCTTTGAGAGAGAGGTGTCGATAAAAACAAAATACGGACATAGAAGCATCATGTTGACTATTATAAGAGCAACAAATTTAAACATAGGACTTTTATAACAGAACTTTTATCATATACTTCTCATGAATAAGTGATAGTTCATCACACAATTGAAGTATAAAGCGAAAACTCTATTAAAAACCAACAAACTATGTTCTCGGTCAACTTTGCAACTAGAATTCATCATCTTTTCAGGAATGGTCACGTGTCGGAGCCTTTAGGCAAGTCCACATACTCAACCATCATATAGTCTTATATGATTGCTAACACTCACCACTTACCCATGAGCAAAACGTTTCAACCGGACATCTAGAAAGATAGGGGCTTATAGTATCGCCTCCCAACATACTCACCTCAAGGGTGATGCCAACAATAATAACTCATGCTATCTATATTCAACTGGACATATGTGCCTAGATCTTTCCTCACCACACGATGCTTGCCAAAGGAGAAAAATAAAAAGGAATAGAAGAAAACTTTGACTCTTTGCATAAAAGTAAAAGATAGGCCCTTCGCAGAGGGAAGCAGAGGTTGCCATGCGCTTATTTGTTTCTATGCTCAATCTCTTAGTGCAAGAGAACGTCATGTTGTATTGCCCCTTAAGATGAAAACCTTTATTATGCAGTATGTCGCTTTTATTCTTTGTCATCCAAGTTCGTACAATGCTCAATTTTCTCTTACACTAAATGATCTCACACATTTAGAAGCCATTTTTATTGCATTTTTGCACCGATGACAACTTACTTGAGGGATCTTGCTCAATCCCTAGGTAGGTATGGTGGACACTTAAAAAAGATTTGGGTTTAAGGGTTTTTGGATGCACAAGTAGTATCTCTACTTAGTGCAGAATTTTTTGGCTAGCAAATACAGGGGCAAGCACCACATGTTGAAGCATCTATGACAATATGACTTCTATGTGAATATAAACAAACATAAACCATTAAGTTGTCTTCCTTGTCCAATGTCAACAATTTTGGCATATAATATTTTGATGAGGGCTCACAATCACAAAAGATTTCTAGGATAGTATATTTATATGTCAATATTCTCTTCCCTTATTAATTCTTTCATGAGTTGCATCATTGACTAATACTATGTTTGTCAATCTCTAATAAAATTTCCTACTTATACTTTTCCTTATGTGGTGCCATCACCTACCATAGGATTAGTATATGATCTTATTGATTTATTTCAATTCTCTTATTTATTTCCTTTCTCTTTTTCTTTCTTTCTTATTTCTTTTCTTTATTTGCAACATGAAAGTAAAGAAAGCAAAAACTCAAACTAAACTTTATTATATAACTTGCACACGATTACAAGGATAGATCACTACGCAAACTCTCAAAGAAGAAAGGATCGAACTAAACTTTATTTCATCTAAAGCAAAAATATCGAACTAAGATAAATAAAAGCAAAAAGATAGTGGGATGATACGATACCGAGGCACCTCCCCCAAGCTTGGCGGAAGCCAAGGGGAGTGCCCATACCCGATACTCAGTTCTCCTTTGGTGGTGAAGAAGATGGTGGCGGTGACAATTGTGCCTTCAACTTTTTCATATTGTAGTTGTGGAGAGCAATTTCCTCTTTTAAATCATCGACTTCCAACTCCAACTTCAAGATCTTGTCACATGAATCCCTTTTGCTTTTCTGCCTAAAACGGAGAGGAATAGATCGGTTATTAGACCACTTAGCTTTCTTAGGGAGACTGGACTTCTTGAACTCCACGTGCATATCCCCAGGTTGAGGTAGAGGAATATCCTCCTCCTCCAAGCTTGAATCATCAACCCTCATCAAATGAGCATCCTCCTCATCATCCGTAGTTCTGCCACAAGGGGATAGGTCCCCATAGGTCTTTGGATCAGAAATGAGATGTGAGACATACCTCTCTCCGTCGGAGTCTTGGAACGACATATTCTCAGGTCTACGCAGAACACAGCAATAAAAGAGAATAGAGGATTTCTCTGCGATACGGTGATTAACAAGTTCGGGAAGTACATATAGATTTTTTTTATCTTGGAGGACAAGCATACGGAAGAAAAACGGAATACGGAAGGTGGGCACAACCCACCTGGACGCGCTGATACGTCCATTTTGCATCATGCTTTTATATCGATATTTATTGCATTATGGGCTGTTATTACACATTATGTCACAATACTTATGCATATTCTCAGTTATTTTACAAGGTTTACATAAGGAGGGAGAATGCCGACAGCTGGAATTCTGGGCTGGAAATGGAGCAAATATTAGAGACCTATTCTGCACAACTCCAAAAGTCCTGAAACTCCACGAAAGTTATTTTTGGAAATAATAAAAAATACTGAGCGGAAGAAATACCAGAGGGAGCCCACACCCTGGCCACGAGGGAGGGGGGCGCGCCCTACCCCCCTGGGCGCGCCCCTGCCTCGTGGGCCCCTGTTTGCCCTCCGGTGCCCATCTTCTGCTATATGAAGTCTTTCGTCCGAAGAAAAATCAGAAGCAAGCTTTCGGGACGAGACTCCACTGCCACGAGGCGGAACCTTGGCGGAACCAATCTAGGGCTCCGGCACAGCTGTTCTGCCGGGGACACTTCCCTCTAGAAGGGGGAAATCATCGCCATCGTCATCACCAACGCTCCTCTCATCGGGAGAGGGCCAATCTCCATCAACATCTTCACCAGCACCATCTCCTCTCAAACCCTAGTTCATCTCTTGTATCCAATTCTTGTCTCCAAGACTGGGATTATTACCTGTAGGTTGCTAGTAGTGTTGATTACTCCTTGTAGTTGATGCTAGTTGGTTTATTTGGTGGAAGATCATATGTTCAGATCCTATATGCATATTAATACTCCTCTGATTATGAACATGAATATGCTTTGTGAGTAGTTACGTTTGTTCCTGAGGACATGGGAGAAGTCTTTCTATTAGTAGTCATGTGAATTTGGTATTCATTCGATATTTTGATGAGATGTATGTTGTCTCTCCTCTAGTGGTGTTATGTGAACGTCGACTTCATGACACTTCACCATTATTTGGGCCTAGAGGAAGGCATTGGGAAGTAATAAGTAGATGATGGGTTGCTAGAGTGACAGAAGCTTAAACCCTAGTTTATGCGTTGCTTCGTAAGGGGCTGATTTGGATCCATATGTTTCATGCTATGGTTAGGTTTACCTTAATACTTATTTTGTAGGTGCGGATGCTTGCAATAGGGGTTAATCATAAGTGGGATGCTTGTCCAAGTAAGGGCAGCACCGAACGCGAATCATATGAACGTGATGAAAACTAGCTTGACGATAATTCCCATGTGTCCTCGGGAGCGCTTTTCTCTATATAGGAGTTTGTCCAGGCTTGTCCTTTGCTACAAAAAGGATTGGGCCACCTTGCTGCACTTTATTTACTTTTGTTACTTGTTGCTCGTTACAAATTATCTTATCACAAAACTATCTGTTACCTATTATTTCAGTGCTTGCAGAGAATACCTTGCTGAAAACCGCTTATCATTTCCTTCTGCTCCTCGTTGGGTTCGACACTCTTACTTATCGAAAGGACTGCGATAGATCCCCGATACTTGTGGGTCATCAAGACTCTTTTCTGGCGCCGTTGCCGGGGAGTGAAGCGCCTTTGGTAGGTGGGATTTGGTAAGGAAAAATTTATATAGTGTGCTGAAATTTACTGTCACTTGTTACTATGGAAAGTAATCCTCTGAGGGGCTTGTTCGGGGTATCTTCACCCCGACCAGTAGAGCAAAGAGTTGCTCCTCAACCTACTGAACCTACTGAAAATGAAAATGTCTACTTTCAAATTCCTTCGAGTATGTTTGAAAAACTGCTAGCTAATCCTTTTGCAGGAGATGGAACATTACATTGTGATGAGCACCTAATATATGTGGATGAAGTTTGTGGATTATTTAAGCTTGCAGGTGTGCCCGATGATGTTATTAAGAAGAAGGTCTTCCCTTTACCTTTGAAGGGTGATGCATTGACATGGTATAGGCTATGTGATGATATGGGATCATGGAACTACAAACGATTGAAATTGGAATTTCATCAGAAGTTTTATCCTATGCATCTTGTTCATCATGATCGCAATTATATATATAATTTTTGGCCTCACGAAGGAGAAAGCATCGCTCAAGCTTGGGGGAGGCTTAAATCAATGTTATATTCATGCCCCAATCATGAGCTCCCAAGAGAGATAATTATTCAAAAAAATTATGCTCGGCTTTCTGATAACAATCATACCATGCTCGATACTTCTTGTGCTGGCTCTTTTATGATGAAGACTATTGAATTCAAATGGGATTTATTAGAAAGAATTAAACGCAACTCTGAAGATTGGGATCTCGACGAAGGTAAGGAGTCAGGTATGACACCTAAGTTTGATTGTGTTAAATCTTTTATGGATACCGATGTTTTCCATAAATTTAGCACTAAATATGGACTTGACTCTGAGATAGTAGCTTCTTTCTGTGAATCTTTTGCTGCTCATGTTGATCTCCCTAAGGAGAAGTGGTTTAAATATCATCCTCCCATAGAAGTAAAAGTAGTTGCACCTATTAAAGTTGAAGAAAAGACTATCACTTATAATGATCCTATTGTTCCTACTGCTTATGTTGAGAAACCACCTTTCCCTGTTAGAATAAAGGATCATGCTAAAGGTTCAACCGTGGTTCATAAAAGCAATGTTAGAACTTATATACCTCCTGAGCAAGTTAAAGTTGAACCTAATATTGCTATTGTTAAAGATCTCTTGTCTGATAATATTGATGGGCATGTTATTCATTTCTGTAATGAAACTGCTAGAATTGCCAAACCTTGTGCTAAAGATAAACATAGACCTGTGGTAGGCATGCCTGTTATTTCTGTTAAAATAGGAGATCATTGTTATCATGACTTATGTGATATGGGTGCTAGTGGTAGTGCAATACCTATTGACTTATACAAAGAAATTATGCATGATATTGCACCTACTGCGTTAGAAGATATTGATGTCACAATTAAACTTGCCAATAGAGATACTATTTCACCCATGGGAATTGTTAGAGATGTTGAAGTCTCGTGTGGGAAAACTAAATATCCTGCTGATTTTCTTGTTCTTGGTTCCCCACAAGATAGCTTTTGTCCCATTATATTTGGTAGACCCTTATTGAACACTGTTAATGCTAGGATAGACTGCAAAAAGGATGTTGTTACTATTGGTTTAGGTGATATGTCTCATGAGTTTAACTTTTCTAAATTTCGTAGACAACACCGTGAAGAGGAATTGCCTAGTAAGGATGAAATTATTGGTCTTGCTTGTATTGCCGTACCTCCTAGTGATCCTTTAGAACAATATTTGCTAGACCATGAAAATGATATGTTTATAAATGAAAGAATGGAAATAGATGAAGTATTGTTTAAACAGGAACCCATCCTGAAACACAATTTGCCTGTTGAAATCCTAGGGCATCCTCCTCCACCCAAGGGTGATCCCGTGTTTGAGCTTAAACCGTTACCTGATACTCGTGAATATGCTTATCTTGATGAGAAAAAGATATATCATGTTATTATTAGTGCTAATCTTTCAGAGCATGAAGAAGAGAGATTATTGAAAACTCTGAAGAAGCACCGCGCTACTATTGGATATACTCTTGATGACCTTAAGGGCATTAGTCCCACTCTATGCCAACACAAAATAAATTTGGAGAAAGATGCCAAACCAGTTCGTGATCACCAACGACGGCTGAATCCTAAGATGGAAGAAGTGGTAAGAAAGGAAATACTAAAGCTTCTTGAGGTAGGTATTATTTATCCCGTTGCTGATAGTCAGTGGGTAAGTCCTGTCCATTGTGTCCCTAAAAAGGGAGGTATTACCGTCGTTCCTAATGATAAAGATGAATTGATCCCGCAAAGAATTATTACAGGTTATAGGATGGTAATTGATTTCCGCAAATTAAATAAGGCTACTAAAAAATATCATTACCCCTTACCTTTTATTGATCAAATGCAAGATTATCCAAACATACACATTTTTGCTTTCTAGATGGTTACTCTGGTTTCTCTCAAATACCTATGCCAGCTGATGATCAATCAAAGACCACTTTTACTTGCCCTTTCGGTACTTTTGCTTATAGACGTATGCCTTTTGGTTTATGTAATGCACCTGCTACCTTTCAAAGATGCATGATGGCTATATTCTCTTACTTTTGTGAAAAGATATGTGAGGTTTTTATGGATGATTTCTCCGTTTATGGATCCTCTTTTGATGATTGCTTGAGCAACCTTGATCGAGTTTTGCAGAGATGTGAAGAAACTAATCTTGTCTTGAATTGGGAAAAGTGCCACTTTATGGTTAATGAAGGTATTGTCTTGGGGCATAAAATTTCTGAAACAGGCACTGAAGTTGATAAAGCTAAAGTTGATGCTATTGAAAAGATGCCATGTCCCAAGGACATCAAAGGTATAAGAAGTTTCCTTGGTCATGCCAGTTTTTATAGGAGGTTCATTAAGGACTTCTCAAAAATCTCTCAGCCTCTAACTAATTTATTACAAAAAGATAAACGATTTGTCTTTGATGATGATTGTGTAGAAGCATTCGAAATACTTAAGAAAGCATTGATCTCCGCACCTATTGTCCAGCCACCTGATTGGAATTTACCCTTTGAAATTATGTGCGATGCTAGTGATTATGCTGTAGGTGCTGTTCTAGGGCAAAGAGTTGATAAGAAATTAAATGTTATTCAATATGCTAGTAAAACTCTAGACAACGCTCAGAGAAATTATGCTACTACTGAAAAAGAATTCTTAGCAGTTGTATTTGCTTGTGATAAGTTCAGACCTTATATTGTTGATTCTAAAGTAACTATTCACACTGATCATGCTGCTATTAAATATCTTATGGAAAAGAAAGATGCTAGACCTAGACTTATTAGATGGGTTCTACTGCTACAAGAATTTTATTTGCATATTATTGATAGAAAGGGAGCTGAGAACCCCGTTGCAGTCAACTTGTCTAGGTTAGAAAATGTTCTTGATGACCCACTACCTATTGATGATAGCTTTCCTGATGAACAATTAAATGTCATAAACGCTTCTCGTACTCCTCCATGGTATGCTGATTCTGATAATTACATTGTTGCCAAATTTATACCACCTAGTTTCACATACCAGCAAAAGAAAAAAAATTCTATGATTTGAGACATTACTTTTGGGATGACCCACATCGTTATAAAGAAGGAGTAGATGGTGTTATTAGACGTTGTGTACCTGAGCATGAACAGGAATAGATCCTACGCAAGTGTCACTCCGAGGCTTATGGAGGACACCACGCTGGAGATAGAACTGCACATAAGGTATTGCAATCCGGTTTTTATTGGCCTACTCTCTTCAAGGATGCTCGTAAGTTTGTCTTATCTTGTGATGAATGTCAAAGAATTGGTAATATTAGTACACGTCAAGAAATGCCTATGAATTATTCACTGGTTATTGAACCATTTGATGTTTGGGGCTTTGATTATATGGCACCTTTTCCTGCCTCTAATGGATATACACATATTTTAGTTATTGTTGATTGCGTTACTAAGTGGGTAGAAGCTATTCCAACTAGTAGTGCTGATCATAACACCTGTATCAAGATGCTTAAAGAAGTTATTTTTCCGAGGTTTGGAGTCCCTAGATATTTAATGACTGACGGCGGTTCACATTTTATTCATGGTGTTTTCGCAAAATGCTTGCTAAGTATGATGTTAATCATAGAATTGCATCTCCTTATCACCCGCAGTCTAGTGGTCAAGTAGAATTGAGCAATAGAGAGCTCAAATTAATTTTGCAAAAGACTGTTAATAGATCTAGAAAGAATTGGTCCAAGAAACTTGATGAAGCATTATGGGACTATAGAAATGCATATGAAAATCCTATGGGAATGTCTCCGTATAAAATGGTTTATGGAAAAGCATGTCACTTACCACTCGAACTAGAACATAAGGCATATTGGGCTATTAAAGAGCTCAACTATGATTTCAAACTTGCCGGTGAGAAGAGGTTATTTGACATTAGCTCACTTGATGAATGGAGAACCCAAGCCTATGAGAATACCAAATTATTTAAAGAAAAAGTTAAAAGATGGCATGACAAAAGGATACCACTACAAAAAAAAGACACATCCGTGACGAAAAAAAATTCTGTCATACATATGACACTTCTATGACGATAATTGTGACAAAACCCGGTATCATCATAGATGTGGTGGGCTCCTACTTCTATGACAAAAAATCATGACAGAAAATGGCCTTTTCATCCTGGGCGGGCCGGAGACGCAGCTGCATGACATTCTTTGGGCCGTCGATGACGGAAAAAACCGTGGTAGAAGCGAGGGCGAGGAAAATTTCGGGGAGTTCCCGGTACGGTGGGAGGTCGGGGGCCGAGCGATGCGCGTTTCTCTCGTACACGTACGCGCGTGTGTGCGAGGCATTGGCTCAAACTGAACCCGAGCGAGGCGTTGGGCTCTAACTGAACCCGAGCGATTGCACTACAGGCTATGCGTTACTGAACCCGAGCGATCGATCGATGGCTGTTAACTGAACCCGATCGAGCGATTCCTTCGCTACTGCTGCTAACTGAAGTTGATCGATGCTGCCTCTCGATGAACAGTGAGCGTTGCTGGGGGGTTTGGATGAATAGTTCCCGGTGGGGGTGGATGAACAGGACCCCGTGGTGTTGCCTCTGGATGAACAGGACCACGATCGATCGAGCCGGTTGGGGCTGGATGAACAGGACCCCGTGGAGGGCAGGATGAACAGGACCACCCCGTGGAGGGCAAAATGAACAGTAGACGGTGGAGGGCTGGATGAATAGTAGCCCGTGGAGGGGTGGTTGAACAGGAGCCCATGGAGAGGGCTGGTTGAATAGTAGCCGATGGAGTAGCGCGTGGTGGAGGCTGGATGAACAGGAGCCCGTGGATGAACAGTCGTAGGTGGAGGCTGGAGGAGATCGACGGTGGATGAACAGTAGCCCATGGAGGCTGGAGGGGGTCGACGGTGGAGATGAACAGTATCCCGTGGAGTCCCGTTTTGCGGTACGCCACACCTCTCCCGATGAACAGGACCCCCGTTTCGACCGTAGCGCTCCAACACAAGTCCGTTTCCTCCGTTTTGTAGTATGCTACACCCCTCCCGATCAACAGGACCCCCGTTTCGACCGTAGGAGGTCTGTTTCCTCCATTTTGCGGTACGCCAGACCCCTCCCGATGAATAGGATCCCGTTTCAAACGTGGCCGGTCGAACACAAGGCCGTTTCCTCCATTCTGCGGTACGCCAGGCCTCGTTTCCATCGGCTGTTCTGTCGAAGGCCTCCCGATGAACACGACGACGCATTCCGTTCCGACCCAGCCGGTTGGCTCCCCATGAACACGACGACGACGCTATTTCTCCCTTCCGACCCAGCCATGTACACGAGCCCTGGCCGTACGTATGCGGGAGTAGGCGTTCAAGACCCTACCTGTCGTGGAATTTTCACGGCAGATGTCCTCGAGCTAGGACTTAGTCGTGGAGCCATCGCAACTAGGAAGCTTGAAGGGGTTAATGTGGGACAAGGAACACGAGGGTTTATACTGGTTCGGCCCCTTACGGTGAAGGTAAAAGCCTACGTCTAGTTTGAGGTGGTATTGATTAGGGTTACGATCACCAGGGAGCTTAAACTGCTATGCCCGGCTCTCGATGAGGTTGTTATTGTTCCTAAACCGCTGCCGGGTCGTCCCTTTATATAGGGAGGCTGACGCCCAACAGCCCTCAGAGTCCCGGCCGGCTCATAAGAGTGTCCGGCTCGGACTCTCAATCATACTTTCCTTACACTACAAGTTCTACCATAATAACGATTGTAACTACGGGCCTTAAGCCATATCCGGGTCTCAGCCCATCTCTGGCCCATCATCTTGAATCTCGCGCCCACTTATGAACTTGCCTTATAAATAGGCCGGCCCGACGGGCTCTCAGCCACTTCCTCTCCATCTTCTTCCTCGTGCCATCGCTCCTCTGCCCGAGCTCTGCTACTGCCGCCGCCGTCGCGCCCCTGGTCTTCGTCAACTTTGGCCGCTGCATCACCCTGACTCGGACCAGACAAACGGTGGCAACCTCCGCTCTTCTCCAGCTCCGGTGAGTCTCTTCTGCCCTGCTAGAACAGATCTGCGGTAGGGTTCAAATAGTTCGTCCGTGTTCTTCGCCATTGTCCGCAAGCTTCGGTAGTTTTCATAGTTACTGCCCTTGTTTGATCTTTAGCCTTGTATAGAACGAGTGCGGCGGTTGTTTAGGACTCATTTCAAATGCCCGTAGATCTCTTTCTACTGCATAAAGGCTTCGTTCGAGCTCAAGAACATCCGCTCGTCTGTTTCTAGGTCTAGAAAATTTTCATTTCACCCGACCATTTTGATCCAAAAAAGTTACTGCAATATGTGAAACCTGTTTTAGCACACTTAGTAAAAACCGCAACCATTGAATCTTGGCGGCTTACAATTCCGGTTTAAAGAAACCACGCGCCGTAGAATCCTCCGGCTTAAAGAAAACCATGCTTCGTAGAATCCTCCGGCTTAACTGTGGTAAGGCCGTAGATAACCAACTTATTCTGAATGCCCCTGCGGCTTAAATAACCCACTGTACCTGAGTATATATCATTAGTCCCCTTCATAAGCCGCCACCTTAGTTTTGAACTGTAGATCTCCGGCTTATAATTAACCCGGACATTTTTCCTTTTTGTCATAGACTGCCAACTTTCACCATGCCTCCTAAGGCTCCCATCACTTGCAACTGGATGAGGTCCAATGTCACCAACGAGACCCTAGCAAATTTTGTTAAGTCCGGATATCTGCCTAAGAAGGAAGTCATGTCCTACCGTGCCCCTGACCCGTCAGAAGAGAGACCACAGCCAAAGGACGGGGAAGTAGTGATTTTCGCAGATCATATGAGCCGGGGCTTCGCACCGCCCGGCTCAAAGTTTTTTAGGGACGTGCTCAACTTCTTCGACTTGCGGCCTCAAGATATAGGACCCAACTCAGTGTCCAACATCTGCAATTTTCAAGTCTTCTGCGAGGTTTACCTTGGAGAAGAACCTAGTCTGCTGCTCTTCAGAGAGCTTTTTTACTTAAACCGCCAGAACGAGTGCGCCAATGGGCCAAGTCTGGAATTAGGTGGTATCTCCATCCAGCGTCGTAGGGACTGCCTTTTCCCTTACGCAGAGCCGCCGAGCCACCCAAAGGACTGGAACATGACTTGGTTCTACTGCCAAGATACATCCCCGGCTGATGAAAGCCCGCTGCCCGGCTTTCGCCCAACATGTCTGGAGCCGACTCACCCATTGTCGGATAAGTTGACTCAAGCGGAGCGCCAGCCTCTGCTCCCCACTATCAACCGGATCAAGGCTCTCCTGGGCAATGGTCTGAATGGAATTGACCTGGTCCGGGTCTGGATCTCATGGCGGGTGATCCCATTGAGCCGCCGCCCCGGCTTAATGTGTGAGTACACAGGACAAAAGGATGACCCTCAGAGACACAGCCGCAATGATCTTCCAGAAGACGTTGCAGAGGAGGAGACCAAGGCTCTTTTAAACGAGAGCCTGGCAGATTGCGGAAGGACCGGGTTAGCCCCCTTCTGCAAGACCAACCCAGCCCCAGCGGTAAGCCGCTGACTTTAACTTTTTATCTTCTTCTGCATATAACCTTCATCTGAATCGTTTTAAGAATTCATCATTGCATTTTTCAGGCTGATGATAAGTTCTGGCGGGTCAAATATGACCATGAGGCGGCCAAGAAGGCTAGGAAGGCGAAGAAAGCCGCCAAGAAAGCCGCCCCTCGCAAAAAGGAAGCAGACCTACTGCTTCGGAGCTGATGCAATTAAGCGACAGCTCCGAGTCAGAGGTAACCCCTAAGCCTTTAAGTTCTTGCTGTATTTATTGTTTGTTGCTGTCCGCCTTATCAACACTTGCTCATTGACAGGATGACACCTGTGCCAGTAACCCGGTGGTTGAAGAGGTATTGTCACTTTCCTCCGACTCGGAGCCCTTGCCACAGCTGAAAGTCCGAAGGGTAACCCGGAAAGTAAGCTTTTCACATCCTTTAGCTCATCAAGACCCTCAATTTATTTTGAAGCGACAGGTTCATGAAAGCCGGCGTCACACCCAGACCAATAAGGACACCGAACTCTCCGCTGAGCTACCCGACACAACAAGGAAGCGCCGAACTGAGGTTTTTTCCCACTTATACCCTTTCCATCCGTTGGCGGGTGTCATCCGTCAGCCGCTCAATTCTTCTGACTCCAATTATCAGGAGACCTCCCCTTCTTCGGGTGACTCCATGCAGTCGAGTCTTCTGACTTTCAAGACCGCGCCCGGGTAATAACAACCATCTCATATTGTACTTGTCCTTATTTACCCTTTATGTGCTTTAACACTTCTGTCCTTTCAGTGCCCAGACAAAACTCACCAAAAGAGCGAAGAAGACCAGATCAGCCGAAGTACCGGACTTTCCTGAACCGGAGGTGACGGCTCAAGAACCGCCAGCTGCCTCCGCCCCCGAAGCCACCACTCCAATGGACACGGCACCTGAGGCCACTGCCCCAACTACCAAGGCAACGACCGAGGCTTCGGTTAACCCGGAGGCCTCCGGCTCAGCTCCACCAGCAAACGACCCGGACGTGGTAATCACCCGGACAGAGTTTGTTGAGCCGGGGAGACCGACCGTGCTGGCCAAGTGCTCCGCTAAGGGGGAGTTGCTGCAGCCCCACCAGGCGAGTCTGGACCTCTCCAACTACACCAACCTGAGCATTGGAGAGCTCGTCTCTGGCTACATCAGTCAAGTACACAAGAGCCGGGACGCCGAGGTCGCCATGGTAACCCAGATCCAGCAAAAATCTGAGGTATCCTTCTGCTATCTTCTTACTTACTGCATAGTTACCTTTGCCAAGCTAGCCCCCAAGTCGACGACTTATGATTGAATATGTTGTAGACTTAGGTTCCGGCGTACTCAATTGAGCTGGCAGTATGTAAATAGATACGTTTCAATGTGCATTAGCCCCCAAGTGCCAAGTGTCTTTGCTTGGAAAACGCTTGGGATTTATATAATGACTGTTAATAACCCGGAGATTTATGCAGGCTATTGGCAAGAAGCTAGAGGCGGACATTGCGGATCTCAAGAGCCGGCTGAAGACGCAGGAGATGGAGACCCAGAAGGCAAACGCCAAGTTTGTATCCAGCATCGCCGCTCAAGAGAAGCTGAAGACAGAATTTGATGCTGAGCGGAAAGCCTGGGCCGAAGAGAAGGCCGCACTGGTGACCCGGGCGGAACAGGCGGAGAAGTCTCTCTCTGAGAAGACCGCCGAACTCTCCGGCCTAAAGCGCCAGGTTTCCCAAATGGTGGCCGCCATCTTCGGTAAGTCGCCTCACCGGCTTTCACCAATGTTAGAATGTTTACATCTCATGATTCATCCTTGTCGCCGACTTACCTGATTCTGTTAAACAGGTCCCAGAAGTGCCAACCTCAACCAGAGCGTGGTCACCAAGCTAAAGGCCGTGTATACCCTGGTGGAGCAGCTCTACACCGGGTCACAGCGTGCCTTAGCTGTGGTGGCCCTATCCAACGAGGTGCCGACTCACCTGGCAGAAGTCCTGCGCCAGCTCGCCGTTCTGCCTCAGCGGATCCAAGAGCTGCGACGGGCTTCTGCAAGAGCCGGAGCGATCGCCGCGCTGAGCCGGGCCAAGGCATTCCTGCCGGAGTTAGACCCGACGGACATCGCCCTTGGCTATCCAAGCCTGAAGGAAGACGGCTCAGCTTTCGATCAGAAGGACTTCGCGGCGTGCGTGAAGGCTGTACGCCCGGTGGCCACCCTCATCGGGAACGACACAAATCTGACCAAGTACCAGCCGGGTTATGACGCGGAGAATCAGAGGATTCCAAGCCCTCGCTATGAAGCCCTCAACCTGATCCCGCCGGCTCGTCAACACACCTTCGCCCCGGAGATTGACCCGGCCGGGTTAATTGACGAAGAAGCCCAATTCGAGGCTCTCAGCGGCATCGACTGGAAGTCATCAACCTTCGAGGTCTTGGGATTAGCCGGAGGAGAGGATAGGAACGAGCCGGAGACTTCCACTCAGCGGGCATCGTAACTCGGCTGGCGGTTTAGTTACCAAACAATGCTCCACCCTTTTTAGACTTGATGATTTTTGTAATAGAGTAGGTGCAACAGTCTATCTCTGCCGTGCCATCGTGCACGTATTGAATGCCAAGGTCTTTTGAAGTTGTCTCTTTGATGTTTCTCCGGGTCATAATTATCCCTTTGTTTTTCTCAACCTCAAAGAGGTGCCTTTAAGTATCCTGCATAGAAAGGCAAAGCACAAGTCTCGAGGCGGCTTACCGCCCTGAGAATCAGGTGTTTTGGATAGATAACCCGGAATATGAATCAAAAAGGACTGGCCCTCAATTATATCCTTAACACAACCGTAATAACATACTTAGCAGCCTGTGAGCATACTTCCGGTTTAGATAACTCGGGTAACAAGGTTGGTATCTTAACTCCGATTTACTTGCCTTAATGATGCCCATGATGTTCAACTAACACTGTAAACCAAAGTTAAGCCGGCAAAGTGAAACCCAGCCATACACATCTTGATATAATCAGAGTAAACTTGTAATAAAGCAGAAGAACTTAGGGGCTTCCGGTTCGAATATGACCAGAGACCCGGCCCAAAGGGGTTAAGCTAAGATTCGGATACGATCATATAGCCCCCAGTGGGTATGGCGATGCCAATCAAGAGGGTACCGACAGCTATGTTCTCTTTGGTTCGAATACGACCCATGTTTGAACAGGAAGCCCCCAAGTGATGTTAAGAATTGTTTAACGACGCTGATTCGGATACGATCCACGTCGGTTCTCAGAGGGGTTAAACTATGATTCAAATATGACCAAAGGTAACCTCCCAATGAGCTCGGCACTTTGCCAATCAAATGGGTATCGACAGCTATGTTCTCTTTGGTTCGAATACGACCCATGTTTGAACAGGAAGCCCCCAAGTGACTTTACTGTTTATGGCTAGATTCGAATACGATCATAAGCCGGATCCTCCTTTAAGTCATCATGTAATCTTATAATAAAAACAACACGTGCATATTTGGAGGAGAAAAAAGGACAGAGGTCCTGCTTTATTGCTTATAATAATATATACATGGCTGAGAGAAATATGTACACCATGAGAGCCGGTGGCTCAAGTGTAGTAAGGCCGAAGCTGAGCTATGTTCCACGGCCGACGGGTCTCTTCCTCCGACTTACGTGAATCTTTGTGCTCCCGAATGTCAATGAGGTAATATAACCCGTTGTGCAAGTTCTTGCTGACCACAAAGGGCCCTTCCCAAGGTGGGGATAACTTGTGTGCATCTGTTTGATCCTGGATGAGCCGGAGCACGAGATCGCCTTCCTGGAAGACCCGGGATTTGACCCGGCGGCTATGATAACGGCGCAGGTCTTGTTGGTAAATCACTGAACAGGCTGCTGCCACATCACGTTGTTCGTCCAACAAGTCAAGAGCATCTTGGCGCGCCTGTTCATTATCCGTCTCAACATAAGCCGCCACGCGAGGTGAGTCATGACGGATGTCACTGGGGAGGACTGCTTCTGCTCCATAAACCATGAAGAAATGCGTAAAGCCTGTAGACCTGTTAGGAGTAGTGTTGATGCTCCATAAGACGGAGGGCAATTCCTCCACCCAACAACCCGGCGTCCGTTGCAAAGGGACCAAAAGCCGGGGCTTGATGCCCTTCAGAATCTCCTGATTAGCTCTCTCAGCTTGACCATTGGATTTCAGATGAGCCACTGAGGAAACATCAAGTCGGATATGCTCTCGTTGACAAAACTCTTCCATGGCGCCTTTGGAGAGATTGGTGCCATTGTCAGTTATAATGCTGTGCGGAAAGCCAAAGCGGAAAATCACCTTTTTCATAAATTGAACCGCCGTGGCTGCATCGCACATGCTAACTGGCTCAGCTTCCACCCACTTTGTGAACTTATCCACTGCCACCAAGAGGTGGGTCTTCTTATCCTTGGACCTTTTAAAAGGCCCAACCATATCAAGCCCCCAGACCGCAAAGGGCCAAGTGATTGGGATCATTCTCAGCTCCTGAGCCGGTACATGAGCCCGTCGTGAGAACCTCTGGCAACCATCACATTTACTGACCAAGTCCTCTGCATCAGCATGAGCCGTCAACCAATAAAAACCATGACGGAAAGCCTTGGCCACAAGGGACTTTGAGCCGGCATGATGGCCACAATCCCGTTCATGGATCTCACGCAAGATCTCTTGACCTTCCTCAGGGGAGACACAACGCTGAAATGCTCCCGTAACACTGCGATGATGCAGTTCGCCATCGATAACGATCATTGACTTAGCCCGCCGGGTTATTTGCCTGGCCAAAGTTTCATCCTCAGGCAACTCGCCCCGGGTCATATAAGCCAGATATGGCATTGTCCAGTCTGGTATGACATGAAGAGCCGCCACCAATCGTGCCTCCGGGTCAGGAACAGCCAGGTCTTCCTCTGTAGGCAACTTAACCGAATTGTTATACAGGATGTCCAGGAAAGTGTTAGGCAGCACCGGCTTTCGCTGAGAGCCTAGCCGGCTTAGAGCATCAGCCGCCTCGTTCTTCCTGCGATCAATGTGCTCTACTTGGTAGCCCTGAAAGTGCCCAGCAATTGTATCAACCTCGCGGCGGTAAGCCGCCATGAGAGGATCCTTAGAGTCCCACTTGCCTGATACTTGTTGAGCCACCAAGTCTGAGTCACCAAAGCACCTTACCCGGCTCAAGCTCATCTCCTTAGCCATCCGAAGACCGTGGAGCAAGGCCTCATACTCAGCCGCATTCTTAGTGCAAGGAAACATCAACTGTAGCACATAATGGAACTTGTCACCTTTAGGGGAAGCCAATACAACACCAGCCCCTGAGCCCTCCAATTGCCTGGACCCATCAAAGTGAATAGTCCAATACGTGTTATCCGGCTTTTGCTCGGGCACTTGTGACTCTGTCCAATCATTGATGAAATCCACCAAGGCCTGAGATTTAACAGCAGTGTGTGGCACATATTTGAGACCATGAGGTCCAAGCTCTATAGCCCATTTAGCAATTCTCCCTCTAGCCTCTCTGTTTTGAATGATATCACCAAGAGGGGCAGAACTGACCACAGTGATGGGATGACCCTGAAAATAATGCTTAAGTTTCCGGCTTGCCATGAATACACCATATACCAGCTTCTGCCAATGCGGGTACCGCTGCTTGGACTCGATAAGCACTTCGCTGACATAATAAACCGGCCGCTGAACCGGATGCTCCTTACCCTCCTCCTTGCGCTCCACCACAATAGCCACACTGACGGCTCGTGCGTTTGCCGCCACATACAGTAGTAAGGGCTCCTTATCAACCAGAGCAGCAAGGACTGGGGGCTCTGCCAGCTGCTTCTTCAAATCCTCAAAGGCGGTATTAGCTGCATCATTCCAGACAAAGTTATCAGTTTTCTTCATCAACTGATATAAGGGCATGGCCTTCTCACCCAAACGGCTTATAAACCGGCTTAAAGCAGCGATGCGACCCGCCAAGTGCTGAACGTCCTTTATACACGCCGGCTTAGCCAGGGAGGTGATGGCCTTAATCTTCTCCGGGTTAGCCTCAATGCCTCTGTCAGAAACCAAGAAGCCCAAGAGTTTGCCTGCAGGAACATCAAAGACACACTTGGCCGGGTTAAGCATCATCTTATAGACCCGGAGATTATCAAAGGTTTCCCTTAAATCATCTATCAGGGTTTCCTCTTTTATGGACTTAACCACAATATCGTCCACGTAAGCGTGAACATTGCGCCCAATCTGTTTGTGAAGACAGTTCTGTACACAACGCTGGTAAGTCGCCTGCGCACACTTGAGTCCAAAGGGCATAGACACATAGCAGAAGGCTCCAAAGTGAGTGATGAACGCCGTCTTCTCCTGGTCCTTAACAGCCATCTTAATCTGATGATATCCGGAATAAGCATCCAAGAAACTTAAGCGTGCACAACCTGCCGTAGCATCAATGATTTGATCAATACGGGGGAGGGCAAAAGGATCAGCCGGACACGCCTTGTTCAAGTCCGTGTAGTCCACACACATCCGCCAGGTGCCATTCTTCTTGAGTACGAGCACCGGGTTAGCCAACCACTCTGGGTGAAAGACTTCAACGATAAACCCGGCCGCCAAGAGCCGGGCCACTTCTTCACCAATAGCTTTCCGCCTCTCTTCATTAAACCGCCGAAGGAACTGTCTGACCGGCTTAAATTTCGGATCAACATTGAGAGTATGCTCAGCGAGTTCTCTAGGTACACCTGGCATGTCAGAGGGTTTCCATGCAAAGATGTCCCTATTCTCACGGATGAACTCGATGAGCGCGCTTTCCTATTTTGGATCCAGATTTGCACTGATGCTAAACTGCTGGGATGAATCACCTGGAACAAAATCAACAAGCTTAGTTTCATCAGCCGACTTAAATTCATCGCCGGCTCATTCTCCGTAGTCGGCTTTTTCAGAGAGGTCATATCTGTTGGGTCAACATTGTCCTTGTAAAACTTCAACTCCTCTGTAGCACAAACAGATTCTGCATAAGCCGCATCGCCTTCCTCACACTCCAGAGCCACTTTCCGGCTGCCGTGAACCGTAATGGTCCCATTGTGACCCGGCATCTTGAGCTGTAAGTACACATAACATGGCCGTGCCATGAACTTGGCGTAAGCCAGCCGTCCAAATATAGCATGGTATGGACTTCTTATCTTGACCACCTCAAAGGTCAATTTCTCCACCCTGTAGTTGTTCTCATCACCAAAAGCCACTTCCAATTCGATCTTGCCGACTGGATAAGCCGACTTACCAGGTACCACACCATGGAAGATAGTGTTTGACTGGCTGAGGTTCTTATCAACCAACCCCATACGGCGAAAAGTCTCATAATAGAGGATGTTGATGCTGCTGCCTCCATCCATGAGCACCTTTGTGAACTTATATCCTCCCACTTGAGGAGCCACCACTAAGGCCAAGTGGCCCAGGTTATCCACCCGGGGAGGGTGATCCTCCCTACTCCACACTATAGGCTGCTCAGACCACCGCAAGTAGCGTGGGACCGCCGGCTCAACAGCATTCACAGCCCTCTTGTGAAGCTTCTGATCTCGCTTGCACAAACTAGTGGTAAACACATGATACTGTCCACCGCTAAGCTGCTTTGGATTGGTCTGATAACCCCCCTGCTGCTGTTGATGACCCTGGCCAGACTGTTGATTAAAGCCCCCTTGACCGCTCTGAGGACCAGAATTTGAGCCGCCCCCCGGGCCATGAAAACCACCGGCGCCTGAGCCGCCGGCACCTGAGCCACCGCCCGGGCCATTGTAGTTTTTAAAGGCCTTCATGATTGCACAATCCTTCCATAGATGAGTCGCCAGCTTCACTCTAGAGCCGTGCCTCGGACAGGGCTCATTCAACAGCTGCTCCAGTGAAGGTCCTGACCCGCCGCCTCGGGGAGGAGGCCTCCCCTTGCGTCGCTGGTTATTGCCTTGTGCACTGGCGTTGGCCACAAACTCTAGGCTGCCATCTGCCTTGCGCTTGCCTCCTCCTTGGTTCCCCGGGTTAAACTGAGGACCCTTGCCATTGCCGTTCTTCTTTCCCTTCCCTGTCCTTTCATCATCTGAAGGGGGATCCTTGGTACCATCGGAATCGGCGTACTTGACAAGAGCCGCCATTAGTGTACCCATATCACTGCAGTCGCGCTTAAGCCGCCCAAGTTTCATCTTCAGGGGCACGAAGCGACAATTCTGTTCTAACATTAAGACCGCAGAGCCGGCATTCATCTTATCTGATGAATGTATGATCTCTTTAACCCGGCGAACCCAATGGGTCGTGGATTCACCCTCCTGCTGCTTACAGCTAGTCAAATCCACAATTGACATAGACTGCTTACAGGTATCTTTGAAGTTTTGGATGAACCGGGCTTTCAGCTCAGCCCAAGACCCAATGGAGTTCGGTGGTAGCCCTTTCAACCAAGTGCGGGCGGTTCCATCTAACATCATGGTGAAATACTTGGCCATGGCCGCCTCACTGACCTCCAGCAGCTCCATAGCCATCTCATAACTCTCGATCCAGGCTGCGGGTTGTAATTCAGCTGTGTAGTTAGGCACCTTCCTAGGGCCCTTGAAGTCCTTAGGTAGACGCTCATTGCGGATAGCTGGCACTAAACAAGGGACACCCCCGGTCCTGGTAGGGATACCCACATCAACGGAAGTCGTCGGATAAACCGGGGGGGGGGGGGTCTGGTAAGCCGTCAATTGAGGTACTTTCTCCGCCTCTTGCCGCGCTTTGTCCTGGTCTGCTGCGTAAAAGGCTCCATTATGAGCCGGGCCATGGCCAGGGGGCGGGTCATGGCGTCGGACG